>NW_027256707.1:0-3253 GCF_045679555.1 Salvelinus alpinus
CGTAACCAATAGAGGGTTATATCATACTGTATGTCCATACGGGAGTATGATCCTTAATAAATAAATAAATTAATTAATGTTTTTTTTTTTTTTTGTGTCAAATTGATAGTTGACAACCTTTACAGGATTAATTGATAGTTGACAACCTTTACAGGATTAATTGATAGTTGACAACCTTTACAGGATTAATTGATAGTTGACAACCTTTACAGGATTAATTGATAGTTGACAACCTTTACAGGATTAATTGATAGTTGACAACCTTTACAGGATTAATTGATAGTTGACAACCTTTACAGGATTAATTGATAGTTGACAACCTTTACAGGATTAATTGATAGTTGACAACCTTTACAGGATTAATTGATAGTTGACAACCTTTACAGGATTAATTGATAGTTGACAACCTTTACAGGATTAATTGATAGTTGACAACCTTTACAGGATTAATTGATAGTTGACAACCTTTACAGGATTAATTGATAGTTGACAACCTTTACAGGATTAATTGATAGTTGACAACCTTTACAGGATTAATTGATAGTTGACAACCTTTACAGGATTAATTGATAGTTGACAACCTTTACAGGATTAATTGATAGTTGACAACCTTTACAGGATTAATTGATAGTTGACAACCTTTACAGGATTAATTGATAGTTGACAACCTTTACAGGATTAATTGATAGTTGACAACCTTTACAGGATTAATTGATAGTTGACAACCTTTACAGGATTAATTGATAGTTGACAACCTTTACAGGATTAATTGATAGTTGACAACCTTTACAGGATTAATTGATAGTTGACAACCTTTACAGGATTAATTGATAGTTGACAACCTTTACAGGATTAATTGATAGTTGACAACCTTTACAGGATTAATTGATAGTTGACAACCTTTACAGGATTAATTGATAGTTGACAACCTTTACAGGATTAATTGATAGTTGACAACCTTTACAGGATTAATTGATAGTTGACAACCTTTACAGGATTAATTGATAGTTGACAACCTTTACAGGATTAATCGATAGTTGACAACCTTTACAGGATTAATCGATAGTTGACAACCTTTACAGGATTAATTGATAGTTGACAACCTTTACAGGATTAATTGATAGTTGACAACCTTTACAGGATTAATTGATAGTTGACAACCTTTACAGGATTAATTGATAGTTGACAACCTTTACAGGATTAATTGATAGTTGACAACCTTTACAGGATTAATCGATAGTTGACAACCTTTACAGGATTAATCGATAGTTGACAACCTTTACAGGATTAATTGATAGTTGACAACCTTTACAGGATTAATTGATAGTTGACAACCTTTACAGGATTAATTGATAGTTGACAACCTTTACAGGATTAATTGATAGTTGACAACCTTTACAGGATTAATTGATAGTTGACAACCTTTACAGGATTAATTGATAGTTGACAACCTTTACAGGATTAATTGATAGTTGACAACCTTTACAGGATTAATTGATAGTTGACAACCTTTACAGGATTAATCGATAGTTGACAACCTTTACAGGATTAATTGATAGTTGACAACCTTTACAGGATTAATTGATAGTTGACAACCTTTACAGGATTAATTGATAGTTGACAACCTTTACAGGATTAATTGATAGTTGACAACCTTTACAGGATTAATTGATAGTTGACAACCTTTACAGGATTAATTGATAGTTGACAACCTTTACAGGATTAATTGATAGTTGACAACCTTTACAGGATTAATTGATAGTTGACAACCTTTACAGGATTAATTGATAGTTGACAACCTTTACAGGATTAATCGATAGTTGACAACCTTTACAGGATTAATTGATAGTTGACAACCTTTACAGGATTAATTGATAGTTGACAACCTTTACAGGATTAATTGATAGTTGACAACCTTTACAGGATTAATTGATAGTTGACAACCTTTACAGGATTAATTGATAGTTGACAACCTTTACAGGATTAATTGATAGTTGACAACCTTTACAGGATTAATCGATAGTTGACAACCTTTACAGGATTAATTGACTCACAAACAAACATTCAGGGTGATCATTCTTTGCTGTCTCTTCCTGTAACAGTCTCTCTGCACCACATAAAGAATACAACTTAATCAATGCTTAATAGTAGATAAGGTTATCCAATCA
Source organism: Salvelinus alpinus (assembly GCF_045679555.1). Taxonomy (NCBI): domain Eukaryota; kingdom Metazoa; phylum Chordata; class Actinopteri; order Salmoniformes; family Salmonidae; genus Salvelinus; species Salvelinus alpinus. Next base: position 2,169 of record NW_027256707.1, read on the forward strand.
TTAATCATAGAGAGGGAGAGACTGACTGACAGACAGACAGACAGACAGACAGACAGACAGACAGACAGACAGAATGTTAGGTCTTTCACCACATAATCTTATCAGGTCACGTCTATTGCTATTTAACAAAACCTCTACCATACCTCTATCATACACAGGTTACATAGTATAACGGTGCCATAGGTGACCCGTTGTAAGAGAGCCTTTCAGATACACATATCTGAATCCCAAATACGCCCCTGGTCAAATGTAGTGCACTATAAAGGGAACAGGGAACCTTTTGGAACTCACTCATCATGAGTCTACCAACACACCCTCATATTGCCCCCTAACCACTAATCAGTAACTAATCAGTTACCTATTGTGTACTTAGACCGTTTAGTCACACTCACAATACACATACACACACACACACACACAAACACCACAAACACACACACACACACACAGAGGCTGGGAGGTTCTGAGTGTTAGATTCAACAGTATGGGAGTGGGCCTCCGATACGAAGCTGGGAGCTGGGTTCTGAGTGTTAGATTCAACAGTATGGGAGTGGGCCTCCGATACGAAGCTGGGAGCTGGGTTCTGAGTGTTAGATTCAACAGTATGGGAGTGGGCCTCCGATACGAAGCTGGGAGCTGGGTTCTGAGTGTTAGATTCAACAGTATGGGAGTGGGCCTCCGATACGGAGCTGGGAGCTGAGTGTTAGATTCAACAGTATGGGAGTGGGCCTCCGATAGGAAGCTGGGAGCTGGGTTCTGAGTGTTAGATTCAACAGTATGGGAGTGGGCCTCCGATACGAAGCTGGGAGCTGGGTTCTGAGTGTTAGATTCAACAGTATGGGAGTGGGCCTCCGATACGGAGCTGGGAGCTGAGTGTTAGATTCAACAGTATGGGAGTGGGCCTCCGATACGAAGCTGGGAGCTGGGTTCTGAGTGTTAGATTCAACAGTATGGGAGTGGGCCTCCGATACGGAGCTGGGAGCTGAGTGTTAGATTCAACAGTATGGGAGTGGGCCTCCGATACGAAGCTGGGAGCTGGGTTCTGAGTGTTAGATTCAACAGTATGGGAGTGGGCCTCCGATACG
>NW_027256708.1:0-3237 GCF_045679555.1 Salvelinus alpinus
GATTATAATGACATGGTGGTAATAATGACCTGGTGGGTGTGGTTATAATGACCTGGTGGTTATAATGACCTGGTGGTTATAATGACCTGGTGGTAATAATGACCTGGTGGTTATAATGACCAGGTGGTAATAATGACCTGGTGGTTATAATGACCTGGTGGTTATAATGACCTGGTGGTTATAATGACCTGGTGGTTATAATGACCTGGTGGTTATAATGACATGGTGGTAATAATGACCTGGTGGGTGTGGTTATAATGACCTGGTGGTTATAATGACCTGGTGGTAATAATGACCTGGTGGTTATAATGACCAGGTGGTAATAATGACCTGGTGGTTATAATGACCTGGTGGTTATAATGACCTGGTGGTTATAATGACCTGGTGGTAATAATGACCTGGTGGTTATAATAACCTGGTGGTTATAATGACCTTGGGGTTATAATGACCTGGTGGTAATAATGACCTGGTGGTTATAATGACCAGGTGGTAATAATGACCTGGTGGTTATAATGACCTGGTGGTTATAATGACCTGGTGGTAATAATGACCTGGTGGTTATAATAACCTGGTGGTTATAATGACCTTGGGGTTATAATGACCTGGTGGTAATAATGACCTGGTGGTTATAATGACCTGGTGGTTATAATGACATGGTGGTTATAATGACCTGGTGGTTCTTTAAATGTTACTTCCTCACCATATTAGACAGGCATGCTCCGTTCAAAAAATGCAGAACCAAGAACAGATATAGCCCTTGGTTCACTCCAGACCTGACTGCCCTCGACCAGCACAAAAACATCCTGTGGCGAACTGCAATAGCATCGAAGAGCCCCCGCGATATGCAACTGTTCAGGGAAGTCAGGAACCAATACACGCAGTCAGTCAGGAAAGCAAAGGCCAGCTTTTTCAAGCAGAAATTCGCATCCTGTAGCTCTAACTCCAAAAAGTTCTGGGATACTGTAAAGTCCATGGAGAACAAGAGCACCTCCTCCCAGCTGCCCACTGCACTGAGGCTAGGTAACACGGTCACCACCGATAAATCCGTGATAATCGAAGACTTCAACAAGCATTTCTCAATGGCTGGCCATGCCTTCCTCCTGGCGACTCCAACCTTGGCCAACAGCCCCGCCCCCCCCGCTGCTACTCGCCCAAGCCTCCCCAGCTTCTCCTTTACCCAAATCCAGATAGCAGATGTTCTGAAAGAGCTGGAAAACCTGGACCCATACAAATCAGCTGGGCTTGACAATCTGGACCCCCTATTTCTGAAACTGTCCGCCGCCATTGTCGCACCCCCTATTACCAGCCTGTTCAACCTCTCCTTCGTATCATCTGAGATCCCCAAGGATTGGAAAGCTGCCGCGGTCATCCCCCTCTTCAAAGGGAGAGACACCCTGGACCCAAACTGTTACAGACCTATATCCATCCTGCCCTGCCTATCTAAGGTCTTCGAAAGCCAAGTCAACAAACAGATCACTGACCATCTCGAATCCCACCGTACCTTCTCCGCTGTGCAATCCGGTTTCCGAGCCGGTCACGGGTGCACCTCAGCCACGCTCAAGGTACTAAACGATATCATAACCGCCATCGATAAAAGACATTACTGTGCAGCCGTCTTCATCGACCTGGCCAAGGCTTTCGACTCTGTCAATCACCATATTCTTATCGGCAGACTCAGTAGCCTCGGTTTTTCTAATGACTGCCTTGCCTGGTTCACCAACTACTTTGCAGACAGAGTTCAGTGTGTCAAATCGGAGGGCATGTTGTCCGGTCCTCTGGCAGTCTCTATGGGGGTACCACAGGGTTCAATTCTCGGGCCGACTCTTTTCTCTGTATACATCAATGATGTTGCTCTTGCTGCGGGCGATTCCCTGATCCACCTCTACGCAGACGACACCATTCTATATACTTCCGGCCCTTCCTTGGACACTGTGCTATCTAACCTCCAAACGAGCTTCAATGCCATACAACACTCCTTCCGTGGCCTCCAACTGCTCTTAAACGCTAGTAAAACCAAATGCATGCTTTTCAACCGTTCGCTGCCTGCACCCGCACGCCTGACTAGCATCACCACCCTGGACGGTTCCGACCTAGAATATGTGGACATCTATAAGTACCTAGGTGTGTGGCTAGACTGCAAACTCTCCTTCCAGACTCATATCAAACATCTCCAATCCAAAATCAAATCAAGAATCGGCTTTCTATTCCGCAACAAAGCCTCCTTCACTCACGCCGCCAAACTTACCCTAGTAAAACTGACTATCCTACCGATCCTCGACTTCGGCGATGTCATCTACAAAATAGCTTCCAACACTCTACTCAGCAAACTGGATGCAGTTTATCACAGTGCCATTCGTTTTGTTACTAAAGCACCTTATACGACCCACCACTGCGACCTGTATGCCCTAGTCGGCTGGCCCTCGCTACATGTTCGTCGTCAGACCCACTGGCTCCAGGTCATCTACAAGGCTATGCTAGGTAAAGTGCCGCCTTATCTCAGTTCACTGGTCACGATGGCTACACCCACCCGCAGCACGCGCTCCAGCAGGTGTATCTCACTGATCATCCCTAAAGCTAAAACCTCATTTGGACGCCTTTCCTTCCAGTTCTCTGCTGCCTGCGACTGGAACGAATTGCAAAAATCTCTGAAGTTGGAGACTTTTATCTCCCTCAACAACTTTAAAAATCTGCTATCCGAGCAGCTAACCGATCGCTGCAGCTGTACATAGTCCATCTGTAAACTACCCACCCAATTTACCTACCTCACCCCCCATACTGCTTTTATTTATTTACTTTTCTGCTCTTTTGCACACCAGTATCTCTTCTTGCACATGATCATCTGATGATTTATCACTCCAGTGTTAATCTGCTAAATTGTAATTATTCGATTTATTGCCTACCTCATGCCTTTTGCACACATTGTATATAGATTCTCTTTTTTTCTACCATGTTATTGACTTGTTTATTGTTTACTCCATGTGTAACTCTGTGTTGTCTGTTCACACTGCTATGCTTTATCTTGGCCAGGTCGCAGTTGCAAATGAGAACTTGTTCTCAACTAGCCTACCTGGTTAAATAAAGGTGAAATAAAAAAAATAAAAAAAATAAAAAAAATAATGACATGGTGGTAATAATGACCGGGTGGTTATAATGACCTGGTGGTAATAATGACATGGTGGTTATAATGACCTGGTGGTTATAATGACTTGGTGGTAATAATGACCTGGTGGTTGTAAT
>NW_027256709.1:0-3223 GCF_045679555.1 Salvelinus alpinus
CATTTACATTTACATTTAAGTCATTTAGCAGACGCTCTTATCCAGAGCGACTTACAAATTGGTGCATTCACCTTATGATATCCAGTGGAACAACCACTTTACAATAGTGCATCTAACTCTTTTAAGGGGGGGGGGTTAGAAGGATTACTTTATCCTATCCTAGGTATTCCTTAAAGAGGTGGGGTTTCAGGTGTCTCCGGAAGGTGGTGATTGACTCCGCTGACCTGGCGTCGTGAGGGAGTTTGTTCCACCATTGGGGTGCCAGAGCAGCGAACAGTTTTGACTGGGCTGAGCGGGAACTGTACTTCCTCAGAGGTAGGGAGGCGAGCAGGCCAGAGGTGGATGAACGCAGTGCCCTTGTTTGGGTGTAGGGCCTGATCAGAGCCTGAAGGTACGGAGGTGCCGTTCCCCTCACAGCTCCGTAGGCAAGCACCATGGTCTTGTAGCGGATGCGAGCTTCAACTGGAAGCCAGTGGAGAGAGCGGAGGAGCGGGGTGACGTGAGAGAACTTGGGAAAGTTGAACACCAGACGGGCTGCGGCGTTCTGGATGAGTTGTAGGGGTTTAATGGCACAGGCAGGGAGCCCAGCCAACAGCGAGTTGCAGTAATCCAGACGGGAGATGACAAGTGCCTGGATTAGGACCTGCGCCGCTTCCTGCGTGAGGCAGGGTCGTACTCTGCGAATGTTGTAGAGCATGAACCTACAGGAACGGGTCACCGCCTTGATGTTAGTTGAGAACGACAGGGTGTTGTCCAGGATCACGCCAAGGTTCTTAGCACTCTGGGAGGAGGACACAATGGAGTTGTCAACCGTGATGGCGAGATCATGGAACGGGCAGTCCTTCCCCGGGAGGAAGAGCAGCTCCGTCTTGCCGAGGTTCAGCTTGAGGTGGTGATCCGTCATCCACACTGATATGTCTGCCAGACATGCAGAGATGCGATTCACCACCTGGTTATCAGAGGGGGGAAAGGAGAAGATTAATTGTGTGTCGTCTGCATAGCAATGATAGGAGAGACCATGTGAGGATATGACAGAGCCAAGTGACTTGGTGTATAGCGAGAATAGGAGAGGGCCTAGAACAGAGCCCTGGGGGACACCAGTGGTGAGAGCACGTGGTGCGGAGACAGATTCTCGCCACGCCACCTGGTAGGAGCGACCTGTCAGGTAGGACGCAATCCAAGCGTGGGCCGCGCCGGAGATGCCCAGCTCGGAGAGGGTGGAGAGGAGGATCTGATGGTTCACAGTATCAAAGGCAGCCGATAGGTCTAGAAGGATGAGAGCAGAGGAGAGAGAGTTAGCTTTAGCAGTGCGGAGCGCCTCCGTGACACAGAGAAGAGCAGTCTCAGTTGAATGACTAGTCTTGAAACCTGACTGATTTGGATCAAGAAGGTCATTCTGAGAGAGATAGCAGGAGAGCTGGCCAAGGACGGCACGTTCAAGAGTTTTGGAGAGAAAAGAAAGAAGGGATACTGGTCTGTAGTTGTTGACATCGGAGGGATCGAGTGTAGGTTTTTTCAGAAGGGGTGCAACTCTCGCTCTCTTGAAGACGGAAGGGACGTAGCCAGCGGTCAAGGATGAGTTGATGAGCGAGGTGAGGTAAGGGAGAAGGTCTCCGGAAATGGTCTGGAGAAGAGAGGAGGGGATAGGGTCAAGCGGGCAGGTTGTTGGGCGGCCGGCCGTCACAAGACGCGAGATTTCATCTGGAGAGAGAGGGGAGAAAGAGGTCAAAGCACAGGGTAGGGCAGTGTGAGCAGAACCAGCGGTGTCGTTTGACTTAGCAAACGAGGATCGGATGTCGTCGACCTTCTTTTCAAAATGGTTGACGAAGTCATCAGCAGAGAGGGAGGAGGGGGAGGAGGGGGAGGAGGATTCAGGAGGGAGGAGAAGGTGGCAAAGAGCTTCCTAGGGTTAGAGGCAGATGCTTGGAATTTAGAGTGGTAGAAATTGGCTTTAGCAGCAGAGACAGAAGAGGAGAATGTAGAGAGGAGGGAGTGAAAGGATGCCAGGTCCGCAGGGAGGCGAGTTTTCCTCCATTTCCGCTCGGCTGCCCGGAGCCCTGTTCTGTGAGCTCGCAATGAGTCGTCGAGCCACGGAGCAGGAGGGGAGGACCGAGCCGGCCTGGAGGATAGGGGACATAGAGAGTCAAAGGATGCAGAAAGGGAGGAGAGGAGGGTTGAGGAGGCAGAATCAGGAGATAGGTTGGAGAAGGTTTGAGCAGAGGGAAGAGATGATAGGATGGAAGAGGAGAGAGTAGCGGGGGAGAGAGAGCGAAGGTTGGGACGGCGCGATACCATCCGAGTAGGGGCAGTGTGGGAAGTGTTGGATGAGAGCGAGAGGGAAAAGGATACAAGGTAGTGGTCGGAGACTTGGAGGGGAGTTGCAATGAGATTAGTGGAAGAACAGCATCTAGTAAAGATGAGGTCAAGCGTATTGCCTGCCTTGTGAGTAGGGGGGAAGGTGAGAGGGTGAGGTCAAAAGAGGAGAGGAGTGGAAAGAAGGAGGCAGAGAGGAATGAGTCAAAGGTAGACGTGGGGAGGTTAAAGTCACCCAGAACTGTGAGAGGTGAGCCATCCTCAGGAAAGGAACTTATCAGGGCGTCAAGCTCATTGATGAACTCTCCAAGGGAACCTGGAGGGCGATAAATGATAAGGATGTTAAGCTTGAAAGGGCTGGTAACTGTGACAGCATGGAATTCAAAGGAGGCGATAGACAGATGGGTCAGGGGAGAAAGAGAGAATGTCCACTTGGGAGAGATGAGGATCCCAGTGCCACCACCCCGCTGACCAGAAGCTCTCGGGGTGTGCGAGAACACGTGGGCAGACGAGGAGAGAGCAGTAGGAGTAGCAGTGTTATCAGTGGTAATCCATGTTTCCGTCAGTGCCAAGAAGTCGAGGGACTGGAGGGAAGCATAGGCTGAGATGAACTCTGCCTTGTTGGCCGCAGATCGGCAGTTCCAGAGGCTGCCTGAGACCTGGAACTCCACGTGGGTCGTGCGCGCTGGGACCACCAGGTTAGAGTAGCAGCGGCCACGCGGTGTGAAGCGTTTGTATGGTCTGTGCAGAGAGGAGAGAACAGGGATAGACAGACACATAGTTGACAGGCTACAGAAGAGGCTACGCTAATGCAAAGGAGATTGGAATGACAAGTGGACTACACGTCTCGAATGTTCAGAAAGTTAAGCTTACGTTGCAAAAAATCTTATTGACTAAAATGATATAGTAC
>NW_027256710.1:0-3203 GCF_045679555.1 Salvelinus alpinus
GCCAGAACTGGACAAGAACCTGACACCCTCAGCACACAGGGGGACAAACACCTGCCTGCAGGTGACAGCATTCCCTCCCCCATATGCCCCCCTAGGCACAACTATGACAACTTAACCAACAAAAACGGGTCACAACTCCTGCAGCTCTGTCGCACGCTGGGTATGTACATAGTCAATGGTAGGCTTCGAGGGGACACCTATGGTAGGTTCACCTATAGCTCATCTCTTGGCAGTAGCACTGTAGACTACTTTATCACTGACCTCAACCCAGAGTCTCTCAGAGCGTTCACAGTCAGCCCACTGACACCCCTATCAGACCACAGCAAAATCACAGTCTACTTGAACAGAACAATACTCAATCATGAGGCATCAAAGCCAAAGGAACTGAGTAACATTAAGAAATGCTATAGATGGAAGGAATGCAGTTTGGAAACCTACCAAAAAACAATTAGACAACAGCAAATTCAATCCCTTTTAGACAACTTCCTGGGTAAAACGTTCCACTGCAATAGTGAAGGTGTAAACTTGGCAGTAGAAAATCTTAACAGTATATTTGACCTCTCAGCTTCCCTATCAAATCTAAAAATCTCAAATAGAAAACCGAAGAAAATGAACAACAATGACAAATGGTTTGATGAAGAATGCAAAAATCTAAGAAATAAATTGAGAAACCTGTCCAACCAAAAACATAGAGACCCGGAAAACCTGAGTCTACGCCTTCACTATGGTGAATCACTAAAACAATACAGAAATACACTACGGAAAAAGAAGGAACAGCACGTCAGAAATCAGCGCAATGTAATTGAAGAATCCATAGACTCTAACCACTTCTGGGAAAATTGGAAAACACTAAACAAACAACAACACGAAGAATTATCTATCCAAAATGGAGATGTATGGGTAAACCACTTCTCCAATCTTTTTGGCTCTATAACAAAGAATAAAGAGCAAAAACATATACATGATCAAATACAAATCCTAGAATCAACTATTAAAGACGACCAGAACCCACTGGATTCTCCAATTACCTTGAACGAGTTACAGGACAAAATAAAAACCCTCCAACCCAAAAAGGCCTGTGGTGTTGATGGTATCCTTAATGAAATGATCAAATATACAGACAACAAATTCCAATTGGCTATATTAAAACTCTTTAACATCGTCCTTAGCTCTGGCATCTTCCCCAATATTTGGAACCAAGGATTGATCACCCCAATCCATAAAAGTGGAGACAAATTTGACCCCAATAACTACCGTGGAATATGCGTCAACAGTAACCTTGGGAAAATACTCTGCATTATCATTAGCAGCAGACTCGTACATTTCCTCAATGAAAACAATGTACTGAGCAAATGTCTAATTGGCTTTTTACCAAATTACCGTACAACAGACCATGTATTCACCCTACACACCCTAATTGACAACCAAACAAACCAAAACAAAGGCAAAGTCTTTTCATGCTTTGTTGATTTCAAAAAAGCCTTCGACTCAATTTGGCATGAGGGTCTGCTATACAAATTGATGGAAAGTGGTGTTGGGGGTAAAACATACGACATTATAAAATCCATGTACACAAACAACAAGTGTGCGGTTAAAATTGGCAAAAAACACACACATTTCTTCACACAGGGTCGTGGGGTGAGACAGGGATGCAGCTTAAGCCCCATCCTCTTCAACATATATATATCAACGAATTGGCGCGGGCACTAGAACCGTCTGCAGCACCCGGCCTCACCCTACTAGACTCTGAAGTCAAATGTCTACTGTTTGCTGATGATCTGGTGCTTCTGTCACCAACCAAGGAGGGCCTACAGCAGCACCTAGATCTTCTGCACAGATTCTGTCAGACCTGGGCCCTGACAGTAAATCCCAGTAAGACCAAAATAATGGTGTTCCAAAAAAGGTCCAGTCGCCAGGACCACAAATTCCATCTAGACACCGTTGCCCTAGAGCACACAAAAAACTATACATACCTCGGCCTAAACATCAGCACCACAGGTAACTTCCACAAAGCTGTGAACGATCTGAGAGACAAGGCAAGAAGGGCATGCCATCAAAAGGAACATAAATTTCAACATACCAATTAGGATCTGGCTAAAAATACTTGAATCAGTCATAGAGCCCATTGCCCTTTATGGTTGTGAGGTCTGGGGTCCGCTCACCAACCAAGATTTCACAAAATGGGACAAACACCAAATTGAGACTCTGCATGCAGAATTCTGCAAAAATATCCTCCGTGTACAACGTAGAACACCAAATAATGCATGCAGAGCAGAATTAGGCCGATACCCACTAATTATCAAAATCCAGAAAAGAGCCGTTAAATTCTACAACCACCTACAAGGAAGCGATTCCCAAACCTTCCATAACAAAGCCATCACCTACAGAGAGATGAACCTGGAGAAGAGTCCCCTAAGCAAGCTGGTCCTAGGGCTCTGTTCACAAACACAAACACACCCCACAGAGCCCCAGGACAGCAGCACAATTAGACCCAACCAAATCATGAGAAAACAAAAAGATAATTACTTGACACATTGGAAAGAATTAACAAAAAAACAGAGCAAACTAGAATGCTATTTGGCCCTAAACAGAGAGTACACAGTGGCAGAATACCTGACCACTGTGACTGACCCAAACTTAAGGAAAGCTTTGACTATGTACAGACTCAGTGAGCATAGCCTTGCTATTGAGAAAGGCCGCCGTAGGCAGACATGGCTCTCAAGAGAAGACAGGCTATGTGCTCACTGCCCACAAAATGAGGTGGAAACTGAGCTGCACTTCCTAACCTCCTGCCCAATGTATGACCATATTAGAGAGACATATTTCCCTCAGATTACACAGATCCACAAAGAATTCGAAAACAAATCCAATTTTGATAAACTCCCATATCTACTGGGTGAAATTCCACAGTGTGCCATCACAGCAGCAAGATTTGTGACCTGTTGCCACAAGAAAAGGGCAACCAGTGAAGAACAAACACCATTGTAAATACAACCCATATTTATGTTTATTTATTTTAACTTGTGTGCTTTAACCATTTGTACATTGTTACAACACTGTATATATATAATATGACATTTGTAATGTCTTTATTGTTTTGAAACTTCTGTATGTGTAATGTTTACTGTTAATTTTTATTGTTTATTTCACTTTTGTATATTATCTACCTCACTTGCTTTGGCAATGTTAACACACGTTTCCCA
>NW_027256711.1:0-3157 GCF_045679555.1 Salvelinus alpinus
AAAGTGTTTTTTTTCAATTTCATGCTTGAAACTCGCTGAAATTGGTTCTTATCCTCTAGTTTAAGCAGTACTGCAAAAAATTTCACTAACAGAGTGCATTAAACACGATTTAGAGCTTGTTTAAGGAAAAGTGTTTTTTTTCAATTTCATGCTTGAAACTCGCTGAAATTGGTTCCTATCCTCTAGTTTAAGCAGTACTGCAAAAAATTTCACTAACAGAGTGCATTAAACACGATTTAGAGCTTGTTTAAGGAAAAGTGTTTTTTTTTCAATTTCATGCTTGAAACTCGCTGAAATTGGTTCCTATCCTCTAGTTTAAGCAGTACTGCAAAAAATTTCACTAACAGAGTGCATTAAACAACTGCCGTTTTGACCCCTTTCCCAACATTTTACAGAAAACAATGTTTTCTATATAAAATCTACCGCTACTCTTCTGCTTTTCAAGCAACAAGTCGGATTTCAAATCGGGTCTACCAATCTGTAACTAGAGCTATTTTTGTAACCCTTCGCCTGTTTTTCTGGCTTCGGTAAAAAATGTCAGAAGTTAGCAGATTCATTCAATTCAAAACAACTTTCACAAACAACTGCCGTTTTGACCCCTTTCCCAACATTTTACAGAAAACAATGTTTTCTGTTGTTTGTGAAAGTTGTTTTGAATTTAATGAATCTGCTAACTTCTGACATTTTTTACCGAAGCCAGAAAAACAGGCGAAGGGTTACAAAAATAGCTCTAGTTACAGATTGGTAGACCCGATTTGAAATCCGACTTGTTGCTTGAAAAGCAGAAGAGTAGCGGTAGATTTTATATAGAAAACATTGTTTTCTGTAAAATGTTGGGAAAGGGGTCAAAACGGCAGTTGTTTGTGAAAGTTGTTTTGAATTTAATGAATCTGCTAACTTCTGACATTTTTTACCGAAGCCAGAAAAACAGGCGAAGGGTTACAAAAATAGCTCTAGTTACAGATTGGTAGACCCGATTTGAAATCCAACTTGTTGCTTGAAAAGCAGAAGAGTAGGGGTAGATTTTATATATCTGTAAAATGTTGGGAAAGGGGTCAAAACGGCAGTTGTTTGTGAAAGTTGTTTTGAATTTAATGAATCTGCTAACTTCTGACATTTTTTACCGAAGCCAGAAAAACAGGCGAAGGGTTACAAAAATAGCTCTAGTTACAGATTGGTAGACCCGATTTGAAATCCGACTTGTTGCTTGAAAAGCAGAAGAGTAGGGGTAGATTTTATATAGAAAACATTGTTTTCTGTAAAATGTTGGGAAAGGGGTCAAAACGGCAGTTGTTTGTGAAAGTTGTTTTGAATTTAATGAATCTGCTAACTTCTGACATTTTTTACCGAAGCCAGAAAAACAGGCGAAGGGTTACAAAAATAGCTCTAGTTACAGATTGGTAGACCCGATTTGAAATCCAACTTGTTGCTTGAAAAGCAGAAGAGTAGGGGTAGATTTTATATAGAAAACATTGTTTTCTGTAAAATGTTGGGAAAGGGGTCAAAACGGCAGTTGTTTGTGAAAGTTGTTTTGAATTTAATGAATCTGCTAACTTCTGACATTTTTTACCGAAGCCAGAAAAACAGGCGAAGGGTTACAAAAATAGCTCTAGTTACAGATTGGTAGACCCGATTTGAAATCCAACTTGTTGCTTGAAAAGCAGAAGAGTAGGGGTAGATTTTATATAGAAAACATTGTTTTCTGTAAAATGTTGGGAAAGGGGTCAAAACGGCAGTTGTTTGTGAAAGTTGTTTTGAATTTAATGAATCTGCTAACTTCTGACATTTTTTACCGAAGCCAGAAAAACAGGCGAAGGGTTACAAAAATAGCTCTAGTTACAGATTGGTAGACCCAATTTGAAATCCGACTTGTTGCTTGAAAAGCAGAAGAGTAGGGGTAGATTTTATATAGAAAACATTGTTTTCTGTAAAATGTTGGGAAAGGGGTCAAAACGGCAGTTGTTTGTGAAAGTTGTTTTGAATTTAATGAATCTGCTAACTTCTGACATTTTTTACCGAAGCCAGAAAAACAGGCGAAGGGTTACAAAAATAGCTCTAGTTACAGATTGGTAGACCCGATTTGAAATCCAACTTGTTGCTTGAAAAGCAGAAGAGTAGGGGTAGATTTTATATAGAAAACATTGTTTTCTGTAAAATGTTGGGAAAGGGGTCAAAACGGCAGTTGTTTGTGAAAGTTGTTTTGAATTTAATGAATCTGCTAACTTCTGACATTTTTTACCGAAGCCAGAAAAACAGGCGAAGGGTTACAAAAATAGCTCTAGTTACAGATTGGTAGACCCGATTTGAAATCCGACTTGTTGCTTGAAAAGCAGAAGAGTAGGGGTAGATTTTATATAGTTTTCTGTAAAATGTTGGGAAAGGGGTCAAAACGGCAGTTGTTTGTGAAAGTTGTTTTGAATTTAATGAATCTGCTAACTTCTGACATTTTTTACCGAAGCCAGAAAAACAGGCGAAGGGTTACAAAAATAGCTCTAGTTACAGATTGGTAGACCCGATTTGAAATCCGACTTGTTGCTTGAAAAGCAGAAGGGTAGGGGTAGATTTTATATAGAAAACATTGTTTTCTGTAAAATGTTGGGAAAGGGGTCAAAACGGCAGTTGTTTGTGAAAGTTGTTTTGAATTTAATGAATCTGCTAACTTCTGACATTTTTTACCGAAGCCAGAAAAACAGGCGAAGGGTTACAAAAATAGCTCTAGTTACAGATTGGTAGACCCGATTTGTAATCCGACTTGTTGCTTGAAAAGCAGAAGAGTAGGGGTAGATTTTATATAGAAAACATTGTTTTCTGTAAAATGTTGGGAAAGGGGTCAAAACGGCAGTTGTTTGTGAAAGTTGTTTTGAATTTAATGAATCTGCTAACTTCTGACATTTTTTACCGAAGCCAGAAAAACAGGCGAAGGGTTACAAAAATAGCTCTAGTTACAGATTGGTAGACCCGATTTGAAATCCGACTTGTTGCTTGAAAAGCAGAAGAGTAGGGGTAGATTTTATATAGAAAACATTGTTTTCTGTAAAATGTTGGGAAAGGGGTCAAAACGGCAGTTGTTTGTGAAAGTTGTTTTGAATTTATTGAATCTGCTAACTTCTGACATTTTTTACCGAAGCCAGAAAAACAGGCGAAGGGTTACAAAAAT
>NW_027256712.1:0-3153 GCF_045679555.1 Salvelinus alpinus
TAAATGATGCTCAACTGGGACCACTGGCTGATGTGATTTATTATGAGAAAACACAACGCATGGAGAGTAAATTATACATCTGTTACACCTTCTAATTGCAGTCGCTGTACTCATAATATACAGGAGAACGATTGCCTTATGGCAAGGATAGCTGTGCTGCAAGCCCAGATTCAGACGCAATCGTTAGGCAAGGGTAATTTAAGTGTAAGAAAGGATGAAACCGCGTCTGTGCCACCAGTAAGTACAGATAGTAGTATGAATCCCCTCGCACAGTCCCCGCAGCCAGACAATTTTCTCATGGCTTCTGGAGGGAAATGCTATAGGAATGCTCAACCGGTGTCGCTCATTCAGCCGACAGAAAATGTTAACCGGTTCTCCCCATTAAGCAACTGGTAAGAGCCAGAGGCCAAGTCTTCTCTGGTCTCTCCTCCTCCCATAACGGGGTCTGAGATGCCGAAGCCTCCCACCATTAGCTCTGACAAATTGAAAACCCTAGTCATTGGCAACTCCATTACCCGCAGTATTAGACTTAAAACGAATCATCCAGTGATCATACACTGTTTACCAGGGGGCAGGGCTTCCGACGTTAAGGCTAATCTGAAGATGGTGCTGGCGAAGGCTAAAACTGGCGAGTGTAGAGAGTATAGGGATATTGTTATCCACGTCGGCACCAACGATGTTAGGATGAAACAGTCAGAGGTCACCAAGCGAAACATTGCTTCAGCGTGTAAATCAGCTAGAAAGATGTCAGCATCGAGTAATTGTCTCTGGCCCCCTCCCAGTTAGGGGGAGTGATGAGCTCTACAGCAGAGTCTCACAACTCAATCGCTGGTTGAAAAACCCAACGCATTCTATCTGCCCCTCCCAAAAGATAGAATTTGCAGAAAATTGGCCCTCTTTCTGGGACTCACCCACAAACAGGACCAAGCCTGGTCTGCTGAGGAGTGACGGACTCCATCCATGCTGGAGGGGTGCTCTCATCTTATCTACGAACATAGACAGGGATCTAACTCCCCTAGCTCCACAATGAGATAGGGTGCAGGCCAGGCAGCAGGCTGTTAGCCATCCTGCCAGTTTAGTGGAGTCTGCCACTAGCACAGTCCGTGCAGTCAGCTCAGCTATCCCCATTGAGACCGTGTCTGTGCCTCAACCTAGGTTGGGCAAAACTAAACATGGCGGTGTTCGCCTTAGCAATCTCACTGGAATAAAGACCTCCTCCATTCCTGTCATTATTGAAAGAGATTGTGATTTCTCACATCTCAAAATATTTTTATTTATTTCACCTTTATTTAACCAGGTAAGCTAGTTGAGAACAAGTTCTCATTTACAACTGCGACCTGGCCAAGATAAAGCAAAGCAGTGCCACAGAAACAACAACACAGAGTAACACATGGAATTAACAATCGTACAGTCAATAACACAATAGAGAAAAAAGAAAGTCTATGTACAGTGTGTGCAAATGGCATGAGGAGGTAAAGCAATAAATAGGCCATAGTAGCAAAGTAATTACAATTTAGCAGATTAACACTAGAGTGATAGATGTGCAGATGATGGTCTGTGTGAGTAGTGATACTGGTGTGCAAAAGAGCAGCAAAGTAAATCAAAACAATATGGGGATGAGGTAGGTAGATTGGGTGGGGTATTTACAGATTGACTATGTACAGCTGCAGTGATCGGTTAGCTGCTCAGATAGCTGATGTTTAAAGTTAGTGAGGGAAATGTAAGTCTCCAGCATCACTGATTTTTGCAATTCGTTCCAGTCACTGGCAGCAGAGAACTGGAAGCAAAGGCGGCCAAAGGAGGTGTTGGCTTTGGGGATGACCAGTGAGATATACCTGCTGGAGCGCGTACTACGGGTGGGTGTTGTCATCGTGACCAGTGAGCTGAGATAAGGGGGAGCTTTACCTAGCATAGACTTGTAGATGACCTGGAGCCAGTGGGTCTGGCGACGAATATGTAGCGAGGGCCAGCCGACTAGAGCATACAGGTCGCAGTGGTAGGTGGTATAAGGCGCTTTGGTAACAAAACGGATGGCACTGTGGTAGACTACATCCAATTAGCTGAGTAGAGTATTGGAAGCGGTAGGATCGGTAGGATAGTCAGTTTTACTTGGGTAAGTTTGGCGGCGTGAATGAAGGAGGCTTTGTTGTGAAATAGAAAGCCGATTCTAGATTTGATTTTGGATTGGAGATGTTTGATATGAGTCTGGAAGGAGAGTTTATAGTCTAGCCAGACACCTAGGTATTTGTAGTTGTCCATGTATTCTAGGTCAGAACCGTCCAGAGTAGTGATGCTAGCCGGCTGGGTGGGCGGGCATTTGGTTTTACTAGCATTTAAAGTGGCTCCCAGACCAAACCCATCTGTATGTCTACAGTGGAATCTTGTCTTTCTTTCTCTCTTTAGCTCCGCTTCCTCTGTCATGGCGTCTTCAAGCTCACATTTACATTACATTTAAGTCATTTAGCAGACGCTCTTATCCAGAGCGACTTACAAGTTGGTGCATTCACCTTATGATATCCAGTGGAACAACCACTTTACAATAGTGCATCTAACTCTTTTAAGGGGGGGGGTTAGAAGGATTACTTTATCCTATCCTAGGTATTCCTTAAAGAGGTGGGGTTTCAGGTGTTTCCGGAAGGTGGTGATTGACTCCGCTGACCTGGCGTCGTGGGGGAGTTTGTTCCACCATTGGGGTGCCAGAGCAGCGAACAGTTTTGACTGGGCTGAGCGGGAGCTGTACTTCCTCAGAGGTAGGGAGGCGAGCAGGCCAGAGGTGGATGAACGCAGTGCCCTTGTTTGGGTGTAGGGCTTGATCAGAGCCTGAAGGTACGGAGGTGCTGTTCCCCTCACAGCTCCGTAGGCAAGCACCATGGTCTTGTAGCGGATGCGAGCATCAACTGGAAGCCAGTGGAGAGAGCGGAGGAGCGGGGTGACGTGAGAGAACTTGGGAAGGTTGAACACCAGACGGGCTGCGGCGTTCTGGATGAGTTGTAGGGGTTTAATGGCACAGGCAGGGAGCCCAGCCAACAGCGAGTTGCAGTAATCCAGACGGGAGATGACAAGTGCCTGGATTAGGACCTGCACCGCTTCCTGTGTGAGGCAGGGTCGTACTCTGCGAATGTTGTAGAGCATGAACCTACAGGAACGGGTCAC
>NW_027256713.1:0-3131 GCF_045679555.1 Salvelinus alpinus
AGGGAGGAGGATGTCTTCCCTGTAACGCACAGCGTTGAGATTGCCTGCAATGACAACAAGCTCCGTCTGATGATGCTGTGACACACTGCCCCAGACCATGACGGACCCTCCACCTCCAAATCGATCCCGCTCCGGAGTACAGGCCTTGGTTTAACGCTCAAACGCGAATCCGAACATCACCCCCGGTGAGACAAAACCGCGACTCGTCAGTGAAGAGCACTTTTTACCAATCCTGTCTTGTCCAGCGACAATGGGTTTGTGCCCATAAGCGAAATTGTTGCCTGTGATGTCTGCTGAGGACCTGCCTACAAGCCCTCAGTCCAGCCTCTCTCAAACTATTGCAGACAGTCTGAGCACTGATGGAGGGATTGTTGTTGCCTTCCTGTACCTGTCCCGCAGGTGTGATGCTCGCACTTACCGTGTGATGTTCGCACTTGTGCAGGTGTTGTCACACGTGGTCTGTCACTGCGAGGATGATCAGCTGTCTGTCCTGTCTCCCTGTAGTGCTGTCATAGGAGTCTCACAGTACGGACATTGGAATTTATTGCCCTGGCCACATCTGCAGTCCTCATGCCTCCTTGCAGCATGCCTTAGGCACATTCACACAGATGAGCAGGGACCCTGGGCATCTTTCTTTTGGTGTTTTTCAGAGTCAGTAGAAAGGCCTCTTTTGTGTTTTAAGTTTTCATTTTTTTTGAGGTCACTGTCTGTTCAATGAGGTTTCATTGGGATACTAGATTTCTAATCAACCTGTTTGCAGTTCCTACCGCTTCCACTGGATGTCACCAGTCTTTGGAAATTGGTTGAGGTTATTCCTTTGTGCAATGAAGAAGTACGGCCATCTGGAATCAGTGTAACGTTATGTGTACTGTTTGAGAATTGCGCAAGACTAGAAAAGTAGCATTAGTTTGTTGTCCTCCTGTATTGAAAACAGATAGACCCGTCTTCAATTTGATCGATTATCAACGTTTAAAAATACCTAAAGTTGTATTACAAAAGTAGTTTGAAATGTTTTGGCAAAGTTTAGAGGTAATTTTTGAGATATTTTTTAGTGACGTTGCGCAAATTGGAAGCTGTTTTTTTCTGGATCAAACGCGCCAAATAAATTGACATTTTGGATATATATGGACGGAATTAATCGAACAAAAGGACCATTTGTGATGTTTATGGGACATATTGGAGTGCCAACAAAAGAAGCTCGTCAAAGGTAAGGCATGATTTATATTTTATTTCTGCGTTTTGTGTTGCGCCTGCAGGGTTGAAATATGCTACACTCTCTTTGTTTACTGTTGTGCTATCATCAGATAATAGCATCTTATGCTTTCGCCGAAAAGCCTTTTTGAAATCTGACATGTTAGCTGGATTCACAAAGAGTGTAGCTTTAATTTGGTATCTTACATGTGTGGTTTAATAAAAGTTTGATTTTATATAATTTTTTTGAATTTGGCGCTCTGCATTTTCCCTGGCTATTGGCCAAGTGGGAACAAAAGCGTCCCGCCTATCCCTGAGAGGTTAAACAACTTCTTCCATGGGGCTCCAAATTCCTAATGAGTTAATTGTTACACGGTTAATTTAATTGGGTAACAATTAAACATAGTTAGTGGATTAATGAAATATCAGTCATCACCTTAAACTGACTGTTAGAACTGTTAAGGCTCCATGGATTGATGAGGAATTGAAAAACTATATGGTTGAAAGAGATGGGGAAAAACGAGTGGCTAATAAATCTGACTGGCTGACTTAATGCAAATTGACCAATTATGTGACTAAACTCAACAAATAAAAGAAGAAACTGTATTATGAATTATATTTTTTAAACTTTGGGGTACTTTAAATTAAATTATGGGCAGAAAGACAAATTCAACTTAATCTTTCATCAAATCAGAAAGCTTATTCAACACAAAACCATTTGATGTTGGCAATTATTTTAATGATTACCTTATTGGCAAAGTGGGCAAACTTAGGCAAGAAAGGCCAACAACAAATAGTGAGCCACTGTATTAATGAATAAACAAACAGATAATGAAAGAAAAGCATTGTAAATTTGAATTTTGTAAACTTGGTGTGGGAAAGGTGATAAAATGATTGTTATCAATCAATAATGACAAACCTCCTGGCATTGACAACTTAGATGGAAAGCTACTGAGGATGGTAGTTGACTCTATAGCCACTCCTATCTGTCATATCTTTAATCTGAGCCTAGAAGAAAGTGTTTGTCCTGAGGCCTGGAGGGAAGCCAAAGTCATTCTGCTACCCAAGAATGGTAAAGCGGCTCCTACTGGTTCTAACAGCAGAGCTATCAGCTTGCTGCCAGGTCTTAGCAAGCTGTTGGAAGAAATTATGTTAGACCAAATACAATGCTATTTCTCTGTCAACAAATTAACAACAGACTTTCAGCATGTTTATTCAGTAATGAACGGTGTGGCTATTGAGCAAATTGAGGAGACTAAATTACTTGGCGTTACCTTAGCTTGTAAACTGTCATGATCAAAACATATTGATTCAATGGTTGTAAAGATGGGGAGAGGAGATGGGGAGAAGTCCTGCCGGCTCTAGTTTTATCTTATCTTGATTATTATCCAGTCATATGGTCAAGTCCTGCTAAGAAAGACCTAGTTAAGCTGCAGCTGGCCCGGAACAGAGCGTCACATTTTGCTCTTCACTGTAATCAGTTAATATCAACACTACGCATGCCAGTCTCTCTTGGTTACGAGTTGAGGAAAGGCTGACTACATTGCTTCTTGTTTTAATTCCTCATTGTTTGCATAGTCAACATACACACAGCAGTGACACACACACTTACCCCACCAGACATGCCACCAGGGGTCTTTTCACAGTCCCCAAATCCAAAACAAATGAAAGGAAACGCACAGTATTATAAAGAGCCATGATTGGATGGAACTCCCTTCCATATAGCGCAAGAAAACAGCAAACCGGGTTAAAAAAAAAAATAATAAAGCCTCACGACATAATGCCTCTACCCATGTGACCTACTTGTTGTGTGTATGTACTGACATGCATGTGTAACTGATAGATGCACAAACACACTACATGTTAATGTTTTAAATGTATGTAAATTGCTCAGTATTTTGTCTGTAATGTATTTTTTGTTATGTTTCGGACCCCATTAA
>NW_027256714.1:0-3128 GCF_045679555.1 Salvelinus alpinus
GAGAGAGAGAGACAGCAAATTCAATCCCTTTTAGACAACTTCCTGGGTAAAATGTTCCACTGCAATAGTGAAGGTGTAAACTTGGCAGTAGAAAATCTTAACAGTATATTTGACCTCTCAGCTTCCCTATCAAATCTAAAAATCTCAAATAGAAAACCGAAGAAAATGAACAACAATGACAAATGGTTTGATAAAGAATGCAAAAATCTAAGAAATAAATTGAGGAACCTGTCCAACCAAAAACATAGAGACCCGGAAAACCTGAGTCTACGCCTTCACTATGGCGAATCACTAAAACAATACAGAAATACACTACGGAAAAAGAAGGAACAGCACGTCAGAAATCAGCTCAATGTAATTGAAGACTCCATAGACTCTAACCAATTCTGGGAAAATTGGAAAACACTAAACAAACAACAACACGAAGAATTATCTATCCAAAATGGAGATGTATGGGTAAACCACTTCTCCAATCTTTTTGGCTCTATAACAAAGAATAAAGAACAAAAACATATACATGATCAAATACAAATCCTAGAATCAACTATTAAAGACTACCAGAACCCATTGGATTCTCCAATTACCTTGAATGAGTTACAGGACAAAATAAAAACCCTCAAACCCAAAAAGGCCTGTGGTGTTGATGGTATCCTTAATGAAATGATCAAATATACAGACAACAAATTCCAATTGGCTATACTAAAACTCTTTAACATCGTCCTTAGCTCTGGCATCTTCCCCAATATTTGGAACCAAGGACTGATCACCCCAATCCACAAAAGTGGAGACAAATTTGACCCCAATAACTACCGTGGAATATGCGTCAACAGTAACCTTGGGAAAATACTCTGCATTATCATTAACAGCAGACTCGTACATTTCCTCAATGAAAACAATGTACTGAGCAAATGTCAAATTGGCTTTTTACCAAATTACCGTACAACAGACCATGTATTCACCCTACACACCCTAATTGACAACCAAACAAACCAAAACAAAGGCAAAGTCTTCTCATGCTTTGTTGATTTCAAAAAAGCCTTCGACTCAATTTGGCATGAGGGTCTGCTATACAAATTGATGGAAAGTGGTGTTGGGGGTAAAACATACGACATCATAAAATCCATGTACACAAACAACAAGTGTGCGGTTAAAATTGGCAAAAAACACACACATTTCTTCACACAGGGTCGTGGGGTGAGACAGGGATGCAGCTTAAGCCCCACCCTCTTCAACATATATATCAACGAATTGGCGCGGGCACTAGAACAGTCTGCAGCACCCGGTCTCACCCTACTAGAATCCGAAGTCAAATGTCTACTGTTTGCTGATGATCTGGTGCTTCTGTCACCAACCAAGGAGGGCCTACAGCAGCACCTAGATCTTCTGCACAGATTCTGTCAGACCTGGGCCCTGACAGTAAATCTCAGTAAGACCAAAATAATGGTGTTCCAAAAAAGGTCCAGTCACCAGGACCACAAATTCCATCTAGACACCGTTGCCCTAGAGCACACAAAAAACTATACATACCTCGGCCTAAACATCAGCACCACAGGTAACTTCCACAAAGCTGTGAACGATCTGAGAGACAAGGCAAGAAGGGCCTTCTATGCCATCAAAAGGAACATAAATTTCAACATACCAATTAGGATCTGGCTAAAAATACTTGAATCAGTCATAGAGCCCATTGCCCTTTATGGTTGTGAGGTCTGGGGTCCGCTCACCAACCAAGATTTCACAAAATGGGACAAACACCAAATTGAGACTCTGCATGCAGAATTCTGCAAAAATATCCTCCGTGTACAACGTAGAACACCAAATAATGCATGCAGAGCAGAATTAGGCCGATACCCACTAATTATCAAAATCCAGAAAAGAGCCGTTAAATTCTACAACCACCTAAAAGGAAGCGATTCCCAAACCTTCCATAACAAAGCCATCACCTACAGAGAGATGAACCTGGAGAAGAGTCCCCTAAGCAAGCTGGTCCTAGGGCTCTGTTCACAAACACAAACACACCCCACAGAGCCCCAGGACAACAGCACAATTAGACCCAACCAAATCATGAGAAAACAAAAAGATAATTACTTGACACATTGGAAAGAATTAACAAAAAAACAGAGCAAACTAGAATGCTATTTGGCCCTAAACAGAGAGTACACAGTGGCAGAATACCTGACCACTGTGACTGACCCAAACTTAAGGAAAGCTTTGACTATGTACAGACTCAGTGAGCATAGCCTTGCTATTGAGAAAGGCCGCCGTAGGCAGACATGGCTCTCAAGAGAAGACAGGCTATGTGCACACTGCCCACAAAATGAGGTGGAAACTGAGCTGCACTTCCTAACCTCCTGCCCAATGTATGACCATATTAGAGAGACATATTTCCCTCAGATTACACAGATCCACAAAGAATTCGAAAACAAATCCAATTTTGATAAACTCCCATATCTACTGGGTGAAATTCCACAGTGTGCCATCACAGCAGCAAGATTTGTGACCTGTTGCCACAAGAAAAGGGCAACCAGTGAAGAACAAACACCACTGTAAATACAACCCATATTTATGTTTATTTATTTTAACTTGTGTGCTTTAACCATTTGTACATTGTTACAACACTGCATATATATAATATGACATTTGTAATGTCTTTATTGTTTTGAAACTTCTGTATGTGTAATGTTTACTGTTCATTTTTATTGTTTATTTGACTTTCGTATATTACCTACCTCACTTGCTTTGGCAATGTTAACACATGTTTCCCATGCCAATAAAGCCCCTTGAATTGAATTGAATTTTGAGAGAGAGAGAGAGAGAGAGAGAGAGAGAGAGAGAGAGAGAGAGAGAGAGAGAGAGAGAGAGAGAGAGAGAGAGAGAGAGAGAGAACGAGAGAACGAGAGAGTGAGAAAGAGAGAGAGAGCAAGAAAGAGCAAGAGAGAGAGAGAAAGAGAGAGCAAGAGAGAGAGAGAGAGAGAGAAAGAGCAAGAGAGAGAGAGACAGTGAAAGAGACAGAGACATAGAGGGAGAGAAGAGAGAGAGAGGGACGAGAGAGAGAGACAAAGAGAGAGCAAGAGAGAGAGAGGGACGAGAGAGAGAGACAAAGAGAGAGCAAGAGAGATATATAAGAGAGT
>NW_027256715.1:0-3118 GCF_045679555.1 Salvelinus alpinus
TTTACACACACACACACACACACACACACACACACACACACAACACACACACACACACACACACACACACACACACACACACACACACACATGAATGACCTAGTCCAGATGTTGACACAGAAGAGAGGGACAGCCTTCTCATATCAATAAGGATGGATAATAATATCTCCTCTCTCTGTCTCAGACTAATCATCCTGTCTCCTCTCTCTGTCTCAGACTAATCATCCTGTCTCCTCTCTCTGTCTCAGACTAATCATCCCGTCTCATCTCTCTGTCTCAGACTAATCATCCTGTCTCCTCTCTCTGTCTCAGACTAATCATCCCGTCTCCTCTCTCTGTCTCAGACTAATCATCCTGTCTGCTCTCTCTGTCTCTGTCTCAGACTAATCATCCCATCTCCTCTCTCTGTCTCAGACTAATCATCCCATCTCCTCTCTCTGTCTCAGACTAATCATCCTGTCTCCTCTCTCTGTCTCTGTCTCAGACTAATCATCCCGTCTCCTCTCTCTGTCTCAGACTAATCATCCCGTCTCCTCTCTCTGTCTCAGACTAATCATCCCGTCTCCTCTCTCTGTCTCTGTCTCAGACTAATCATCCCGTCTCCTCTCTCTGTCTCAGACTAATCATCCCGTCTCCGCTCTCTGTCTCTGTCTCAGACTAATCATCCTGTATCCTCTCTCTGTCTCTGTCTCAGACTAATCATCCCGTTTCCTCTCTCTGTCTCAGACTAATCATCCCGTCTCCTCTCTCTGTCTCTGTCTCAGACTAATCATCCCGTCTCCTCTCTCTGTCTCAGACTAATCATCCTGTCTCCTCTCTCTGTCTCTGTCTCAGACTAATCATCCCGTCTCCTCTCTCTGTCTCAGACTAATCATCCCGTCTCCTCTCTCTGTCTCTGTCTCAGACTAATCATCCCTTCTCCTCTCTCTGTCTCAGACTAATCATCCCGTCTCCTCTCTCTGTCTCTGTCTCAGACTAATCATCCCGTCTCCTCTCTCTGTCTCTGTCTCAGACTAATCATTCCGTCTCCTCTCTCTGTCTCAGACTAATCATCCCGTCTCCTCTCTCTGTCTCAGACTAATCATCATGTCTCCTCTCTCTGTCTCTGTCTCAGACTAATCATCCCGTCTCCTCTCTCTGTCTCAGACTAATCATCCCGTCTCATCTCTCTGTCTCAGACTAATCATCCTTTCTCCTCTCTCTGTCTCTGTCTCAGACTAATCATCCCATCTCCTCTCTCTGTCTCAGACTAATCATCCCATCTCCTCTCTCTGTCTCTGTCTCAGACTAATCATCCCGTCTCCCCTCTCTGTCTCTGTCTCAGACTAATCATCCCGTCTCCTCTCTCTGTCTCAGACTAATCGTCCTGTCTCCTCTCTCTGTCTCTGTCTCAGACTAATCATCCCGTCTCCTCTCTCTGTCTCTGTCTCAGACTAATCATCCCATCTCCTCTCTCTGTCTCAGACTAATCATCCCATCTCCTCTCTCTGTCTCTGTCTCAGACTAATCATCCCGTCTCCCCTCTCTGTCTCTGTCTCAGACTAATCATCCCGTCTCCTCTCTCTGTCTCAGACTAATCGTCCTGTCTCCTCTCTCTGTCTCTGTCTCAGACTAATCATCCTGTCTCCTCTCTCTGTCTCTGTCTCAGACGAATCATCCCGTCTCCTTTCTCTGTCTCTGTCTCAGACTAATCATCCCGTCTCCTCTCTCTGTCTCTGTCTCAGACTAATCATCCCGTCTCCTCTCTCTGTCTCAGACTAATCATCCTGTCTCCTCTCTCTGTCTCTGTCTCAGACTAATCATCCCGTCTCCTCTCTCTGTCTCAGACTAATCATCCCGTCTCCTCTCTCTGTCTCAGACTAATCATCCTGTCTCCTCTCTCTGTCTCTGTCTCAGACTAATCATCCCATCTCCTCTCTCTGTCTCAGACTAATCATCCCATCTCCTCTCTCTGTCTCTGTCTCAGACTAATCATCCCGTCTCCCCTCTCTGTCTCTGTCTCAGACTAATCATCCCGTCTCCTCTCTCTGTCTCAGACTAATCGTCCTGTCTCCTCTCTCTGTCTCTGTCTCAGACTAATCATCCCGTCTCCTCTCTCTGTCTCTGTCTCAGACTAATCATCCCATCTCCTCTCTCTGTCTCAGACTAATCATCCCATCTCCTCTCTCTGTCTCTGTCTCAGACTAATCATCCCGTCTCCCCTCTCTGTCTCTGTCTCAGACTAATCATCCCGTCTCCTCTCTCTGTCTCTGTCTCAGACTAATCATCCCGTCTCCTCTCTCTGTCTCTGTCTCAGACTAATCATCCCGTCTCCTCTCTCTGTCTCAGACTAATCATCCTGTCTCCTCTCTCTGTCTCTGTCTCAGACTAATCATCCCGTCTCCTTTCTCTGTCTCTGTCTCAGACTAATCATCCCGTCGCCTCTCTCTGTCTCTGTCTCAGACTAATCATCCCGTCTCCTCTCTCTGTCTCTGTCTCAGACTAATCATCCCGTCTCCCCTTTCTGTCTCTGTCTCAGACTAATCATCCCATCTCCTCTATCTCTCTGTCTCCGACTAAATCATCACAGTACTATTTGCGTACCTGCATTATTTTAATCAGTACCACCGATGTACGATCTTCATTTGAGACAGTTTGCTAAAGCAGGACAATACTCCCCAATACTCCCCAATAATCCCCAATAGTTCCTAATAATCCCCAATAATCCCCAATAGTCCCCAATAGTCCCCAATAGTCCCCAATAGTCCCCAATAATCCCCAATAGTCCCCAATAGTCCCCAATAATCCCCAATAGTCCCCAATAATCCCCAATAGTCCCCAATAATCCCCAATAATCCCCAATAATCCCCAATAGTCCCCAATATTCCCCAATAGTCCCCAATAATCCCCAATAATCCCCAATAATCCCCAATAATCCCCATTAATCCCCAATAATCCCCAATAATCCCCAATAGTCCTCAATAGTACGATCAACATGATATTCACGGCACGACAACTCCAGGATAAGTGCCATGAACAACATCAGGGCCTTTTCATGGCCTTCGACATCCTCTCCAAGGCCTTCGACATCCTCTCCAAGGCCTTCGACATCCTCTCCAAGACCTGTAAAGAGTATGGT
>NW_027256716.1:0-3115 GCF_045679555.1 Salvelinus alpinus
TGTTAGCATTATTTTTTTTTTTACATTTCCAAATTAAACTGCCTCGTACTCAATTCTTGATCGTACAATATGCATATTATTGTTATTATTGGATAGAAAACAGTCTATAGTTTCTATAGGAGTTGAAATTTTGTCTCTGAGTGGTACAGAACAATTTCTACAGCACTTTTCATGACAGGGTTCAGATTTCAGAAATTTTTACCTCTGATCTGGGGTCTGTTTATAAGGCCACAGTGAATGCTATGAAGAAACCGACACTGCCTACGTCTTCCTCTGGGTGTCTGTACGTCATCACGTTTTCAATGAAGTCGATGGGACGTTCACAGCCATTATAAATGACAAAAATGTACAGAGACCCCCCTTTCTCAACGTGCGCCTCAAGCGTGAAGGCCATCGGACCTGCCTCGTTCCAAATCGTTTTCTAACCAGCAGTATTTCTCCGGTCATGTTTTCAGTCGTTATAGTTGTTAAAAACATCATAATGTAGTGAATTTTAACCGTTTTATATCAATTTATATCCGTTTAGTGCGATTTTGAGGAATTTCTTTGTCGTGCACTCTGAAAGTTTGGACACGCTTTAGGGTGTCGGTCGTTGGTGATGGACATTTCGAAGGACAGAGGACATCTATCGACCAAAAGACGTTTATAACATAGAAAGGATACATTGCCCAAGAATATGATGGAAGATCAGCTCAAAGTAAGCAATATTTAATATGATAAACCGTGTTTCTGTCGAAATATTTTAAACGCATATATCGCCATTTTGTTTGGTATAGCTTCACTTGGCCAACCCTGTATTGAAAAGTAAGGATAATTTTAAAAATGTAAATCAGCGGTTGCATTAAGAACTAATTTGTCTTTCGATTCCTGTCAACCCTGTATTTTTTAGTCAAGTATATGATTAGCTTTTAATTAAACTAGATCACTCTGATAGATGACGTCAGACATATTGAGGCTTGATTTCCTAGTATTTTCATTGTGTAACCACGGTTTTGTATGGCTAAATATGCACCTTTTCGAACAAACTGTATATGTATGTTGTAAAATGATGTTACAGGAGTGTCATCGGAAGAATTCTGAGAAGGTTAGTGAAAAAATTAATATCTTTTGGCGGTGGTTACGTTATAGCGCTCTTTGGCTGGAATCGATGCTCTGGTAACGTTGGAACATGTAGTATGCTAACTTATCGATTTATTGTGTTTTCGCTGAAAAACGCTTAGAAAATCTGAAATATGGTCTGAAATCACAAGAACTGGGTCTTTCCATTGCTATGCTTTGTCTATTTTTATGAAATGTTTTATGATGAGTAAATTGGTCATACACGTTGCTCTATCTAGTAATTCTAGTGGATTTGTGATGGTCGGTGCAATTGTAAACTGTGATTTCTACCTGAAATATGCACTAGTTTATAAGAAAACTATGCCTATACCATGAATATGTATACAGACTGTCATCTGATGATCTTATTTATAGGTCATTGGCTACCAGATTATCAGTTAGCCGATTGGTGATAGCACCTGAAGATAAGTATTTACAGGGAAGACAAAATATGTAAATCTATTAGCTAAACACGTTAGCAAAATACACCACTATTCTAACTCCATCAGTTTCTTACTCCTTCAGGTGCTATCACCAATTCGGCTCAACTAAGATATTGATAGCCAATAACCTATAAAAAAAACCATCAGATGACAGTCTGATAACATATTCATGGTATAGGATAGTTTTTGTTAGAAAAAAGTGCATATTTCAGGTAGAAATCACAGTTTACAATTGCACCGACCATCACAAATCCACTAGAATTACTAGATAGAGCAACGTGTATGACCAATTTACTCATCATAAAACATTTCATAAAAATAGACAAAGCATAGCAATGGAAAGACCCAGTTCTTGTGATTTCAGACCATATTTCAGATTTTCTAAGCGTTTTTCAGCGAAAACACAATAAATCGATAAGTTAGCATACTACATGTTCCAACGTTACCAGAGCATCGATTCCAGCCAAAGAGCGCTATAACGTAACCACCGCCAAAAGATATTAATTTTTTCACTAACCTTCTCAGAATTCTTCCGATGACACTCCTGTAACATCATTTTACAACATACATATACAGTTTGTTCGAAAAGGTGCATATTTAGCCATACAAAACCGTGGTTACACAATGAAAATACTAGGAAATCAAGCCTCAATATGTCTGACGTCATCTATCAGAGTGATCTAGTTTAATTAAAAGCTAATCATATACTTGACTAAAAAATACAGGGTTGACAGGAATCGAAAGACAAATTAGTTCTTAATGCAACCGCTGATTTACATTTTTAAAATTATCCTTACTTTTCAATACAGGGTTGGCCAAGTGAAGCTATACCAAACAAAATGGCGATGTATGCGTTTAAAATATTTCGACAGAAACACGGTTTATCATATTAAATATTGCTTACTTTGAGCTGATCTTCCATCATATTCTTGGGCAATGTATCCTTTCTATGTTATAAACGTCTTTTGGTCGATAGATGTCCTCTGTCCTTCGAAATGTCCATCACCAACGACCGACACCCTAAAGCGTGTCCAAACTTTCAGAGTGCACGACAAAGAAATTCCTCAAAATCGCACTAAACGGATATAAATTGATATAAAACGGTTAAAATTCACTACATTATGATGTTTTTAACAACTATAACGACTGAAAACATGACCGGAGAAATACTGCTGGTTAGAAAACGATTTGGAACGAGGCAGGTCCGATGGCCTTCACGCTTGAGGCGCACGTTGAGAAAGGGGGGTCTCTGTACATTTTTGTCATTTATAATGGCTGTGAACGTCCCATCGACTTCATTGAAAACGTGATGACGTACAGACACCCAGAGGAAGACGTAGGCAGTGTCGGTTTCTTCATAGCATTCACTGTGGCCTTATAAACAGACCCCAGATCAGAGGTAAAAATTTCTGAAATCTGAACCCTGTCATGAAAAGTGCTGTAGAAATTGTTCTGTACCACTCAGAGACAAAATTTCAACTCCTATAGAAACTATAGACTGTTTTCTATCCAATAATAACAATAATATGCATATTGTACGATCAAGAATTGAGTACGAGGCAGTTTAATTTGGA
>NW_027256717.1:0-3070 GCF_045679555.1 Salvelinus alpinus
AATCTGATAGTAGTAATGGGGTGGTAGATGTCTAGTCTCCTTTATGGCTCTAATCTGATAGTGGTAGATGTCTAGTCTCCTTTATGGCTCTACTCTGATAGTGTTAGTGGGGTGGTAGATGTCTAGTCTCCTTATGGCTCTAATCTGATAGTGGTAGTGAGGTGGTAGTAGTCTAGTCTCCTTTATGGCTCTAATCTGATAGTGGTAGTGGGGTGGTAGATGTCTAGTCTCCTTTATGGCTCTAATCTGATAGTAGTAATGGGGTGGTAGATGTCTAGTCTCCTTTATGGCTCTAATCTGATAGTGGTAGATGTCTAGTCTCCTTTATGGCTCTACTCTGATAGTGGTAGTGGGGTGGTAGATGTCTAGTCTCCTTATGGCTCTAATCTGATAGTGGTAGTGAGGTGGTAGTAGTCTAGTCTCCTTTATGGCTCTAATCTGATAGTGGTAGTGGGGTGGTAGATGTCTAGTCTCCTTTATGGCTCTAATCTGATAGTGGTAGTGGGGTGGTAGATGTCTAGTCTCCCTTATGGCTCTAATCTGATAGTAGTAGTGGGGTGGTAGATGTCTAGTCTCCTTTATGGTTCTAATCTGATAGTGGTAGTGGGGTGGTAGATGTCTAGTCTCCCTTATGGCTCTAATCTGATAGTAGTAATGGGGTGGTAGATGTCTAGTCTCCTTTATGGCTCTAATCTGATAGTGGTAGATGTCTAGTCTCCTTTATGGCTCTAATCTGATAGTGGTAGTGGGGTGGTAGATGTCTAGTCTCCTTTATGGCTCTAATCTGATAGTGGTAGTGGGGTGGTAGATGTCTAGTCTCCTTTATGGCTCTAATCTGATAGTGGTAGTGGGGTGGTAGATGTCTAGTCTCCCTTATGGCTCTAATCTGATAGTAGTAGTGGGGTGGTAGATGTCTAGTCTCCCTTATGGCTCTAATCTGATAGTAGTAGTGGGGTGGTAGATGTCTAGTCTCCTTTATGTCTCTAATCTGATAGTGGTAGATGTCTAGTCTCCTTTATGGCTCTACTCTGATAGTGGTAGTGGGGTGGTAGATGTCTAGTCTCCTTATGGCTCTAATCTGATAGTGGTAGTGAGGTGGTAGATGTCTAGTCTCCTTTATGGCTCTAATCTGATAGTGGTAGTGTGGTGGTAGATGTCTAGTCTCCTTTATGGCTCTAATCTGAAAGTGGTAGTGGGGTGGTAGATGTCTAGTCTCCCTTATGGCTCTAATCTGATAGTAGTAGTGGGGTGGTAGATGTCTAGTCTCCTTTATGGTTCTAATCTGATAGTGGTAGTGGGGTGGTAGATGTCTAGTCTCCCGTATGGCTCTAATCTGATAGTAGTAATGGGGTGGTAGATGTCTAGTCTCCTTTATGGCTCTAATCTGATAGTGGTAGATGTCTAGTCTCCTTTATGGCTCTACTCTGATAGTGTTAGTGGGGTGGTAGATGTCTAGTCTCCTTATGGCTCTAATCTGATAGTGGTAGTGAGGTGGTAGTAGTCTAGTCTCCTTTATGGCTCTAATCTGATAGTGGTAGTGGGGTGGTAGATGTCTAGTCTCCTTTATGGCTCTAATCTGATAGTAGTAATGGGGTGGTAGATGTCTAGTCTCCTTTATGGCTCTAATCTGATAGTGGTAGATGTCTAGTCTCCTTTATGGCTCTACTCTGATAGTGGTAGTGGGGTGGTAGATGTCTAGTCTCCTTATGGCTCTAATCTGATAGTGGTAGTGAGGTGGTAGTAGTCTAGTCTCCTTTATGGCTCTAATCTGATAGTGGTAGTGGGGTGGTAGATGTCTAGTCTCCTTTATGGCTCTAATCTGATAGTGGTAGTGGGGTGGTAGATGTCTAGTCTCCCTTATGGCTCTAATCTGATAGTAGTAGTGGGGTGGTAGATGTCTAGTCTCCTTTATGGTTCTAATCTGATAGTGGTAGTGGGGTGGTAGATGTCTAGTCTCCCTTATGGCTCTAATCTGATAGTAGTAATGGGGTGGTAGATGTCTAGTCTCCTTTATGGCTCTAATCTGATAGTGGTAGATGTCTAGTCTCCTTTATGGCTCTAATCTGATAGTGGTAGTGGGGTGGTAGATGTCTAGTCTCCTTTATGGCTCTAATCTGATAGTGGTAGTGGGGTGGTAGATGTCTAGTCTCCTTTATGGCTCTAATCTGATAGTGGTAGTGGGGTGGTAGATGTCTAGTCTCCCTTATGGCTCTAATCTGATAGTGGTAGTGGGGTGGTAGATGTCTAGTCTCCTTTATGGCTCTAATCTGATAGTAGTAGTGGGGTGGTAGATGTCTAGTCTCCTTTATGGCTCTAATCTGATAGTGGTAGATGTCTAGTCTCCTTTATGGCTCTACTCTGATAGTGGTAGTGGGGTGGTAGATGTCTAGTCTCCTTATGGCTCTAATCTGATAGTGGTAGTGAGGTGGTAGATGTCTAGTCTCCTTTATGGCTCTAATCTGATAGTGGTAGTGGGGTGGTAGATGTCTAGTCTCCTTTATGGCTCTAATCTGAAAGTGGTAGTGGGGTGGTAGATGTCTAGTCTCCCTTATGGCTCTAATCTGATAGTAGTAGTGGGGTGGTAGATGTCTAGTCTCCTTTATGGTTCTAATCTGATAGTGGTAGTGGGGTGGTAGATGTCTAGTCTCCCGTATGGCTCTAATCTGATAGTAGTAGTGGGGTGGTAGATGTCTAGTCTCCTTTATGGCTCTAATCTGATAGTGGTAGATGTCTAGTCTCCTTTATGGCTCTACTCTGATAGTGGTAGTGGGGTGGTAGATGTCTAGGCTCCTTATGGCTCTAATCTGGTAGTGGTAGTGAGGTGGTAGTAG
The DNA here is from genome assembly GCF_045679555.1 of Salvelinus alpinus. Classification (NCBI taxonomy): domain Eukaryota; kingdom Metazoa; phylum Chordata; class Actinopteri; order Salmoniformes; family Salmonidae; genus Salvelinus; species Salvelinus alpinus. Next base: position 2,832 of record NW_027256717.1, read on the forward strand.
TCTAGTCTCCTTTATGGCTCTAATCTGATAGTGGTAGTGGGGTGGTAGATGTCTAGTCTCCTTTATGGCTCTAATCTGATAGTAGTAATGGGGTGGTAGATGTCTAGTCTCCTTTATGGCTCTAATCTGATAGTGGTAGATGTCTAGTCTCCTTTATGGCTCTACTCTGATAGTGGTAGTGGGGTGGTAGATGTCTAGTCTCCTTATGGCTCTAATCTGATAGTGGTAGTGAGGTGGTA
>NW_027256718.1:0-3053 GCF_045679555.1 Salvelinus alpinus
TTCCATATATGTAACGGATGTGAAATGGCTAGCTAGTTAGCGGGTACGCGCTAGTAGCGTTTCAATCAGTTACGTCACTTGCTCTGAAACCTATTAGTAGTGTTGCCCCTTGCTCTGCAAGGGCCGCGGCTTTTGTGGAGCGATGGGTAACGACGCTTCGTGGGTGAAATGCCTTCCCACTGGGCACAGTTGTCAATTCAACATCTATTCCACCTTGGTTCAATGTAATTTTATTGAAATAACGTGGAAACAACATTGATGCAACCAGTGTGTGCCCGGGGGGTTATTATTGTATGTATCCATTATCCATGTATATGGGGCCAAATGCATGCAGGAAGGAGGTGTGGACAATACAGAAAGCTAGATCAGTGCCTTTACTGTTTGATCATGTAACACTGTCTCTCTATATTCATGTAATTCCTCATATATGACTGCACTTGATTAAAATCTATCACAATCTACATCTTAATTGGTCATTGTATCTATTTTTTTAATGACTTCACTCTGTTCCTTCTGCATGGAACCTAGAATAGGAGTAGCCGAACCCTCCTGGAGAGTCACTGGGAGTGCAGGCTTTTGTTCCAGCCCTGCTTGAACACACCTGATTAATAGGGTCCATGAGGAGTGTTAGGTATGATGAGTAGGCTAGTAGACTCCATTAACGTCTTTTTAAGCCTAATACTCTGACAGTAGATAACCAATGAATTGACTAGCCATAAACACAATAACCATACAGATATGTTTAGTGTTCAGTCCATTGACGAATTGCTATAGCCAATAGAAATAAATGTCGAATAATACGTTTAAAGCATTAGGGTAGTAAAAACCCGCGCTACAGACGCAAGAACAACGATTGGTTGAATAGGCCCAATGTGACTTTTCACCAATGGTAAGGAAGATAGCAGGCGTGACTATGAACACTGGCCAATGAGTTGATTGCGCAATGTTTTCTATTGACGTTTATCTTTATAAACCAGGAAGAGGTAGCCTACTCGGATATTAATGCTACACGGAAGTAGAAACGGTGGGATTCTATCTCCAGGACCAGTAAAAGGAAATCATTGAAAACTAGCCTATCACATATGTAAAGGTAATATGTTACATAACTGCGTCGTTTATAGGATGATTCGCCTATTTATGTGAAAGCATTCAGGTTTTCAAAATATTGTACATTTTATCAGACATATTTTCAAATTACGTATTACCTACTTTGCTTATGATTGTCGGTGGCAAGAAATAGCCATTCAATTCGATATCATCCACATATCACACTATCCTTATTTTTTGGATGTTTGATTTAGGTTACTATAATAGACGCAATGACTGTGCAGAGCAACAAGCAAAGAGACCACGCCTTGGGGTCCGTTCAGTAGTGCGGAACGTTACAGAACGTTCAGAAATTGGTCATGTTGACGAGACCGGGGGCAATTGTGGTTTTGTGTGGTTAAAAAAAAAAAATGTAATCCGCAGAGCCCACTTGAACTGGTCCTGTCATTTTTTTATATAAGACACTGGGGGTACTTGGCTTATCCTCAGAGGGTACTTGAGAAGACTCATGAGACCATATGCTAACTGGTAAAATGCACTTCTGGGGGTACTTCAGTGGTACTCTGGACAGAACAAAATGTTCTTGTTGGTACATTAACCGAAAAAGGTTGGGAAACCACTGCTCTACAGGACAGCAAGGCTATTTTACATCTATTATTTGTGTAATTCATACCATCTTAAAGTTAAAATCACTTGTACTCATAATTTGGCTGCTTGGCTCATGATCATTGTATTACTGTGCTACAATTGCCCCCAACCCTAACAGTCATGACGGAACCTGATGTGCCTAGCAAGAGACAGCAATAGTCAAATGTCATTCATGTCAATGTTTATCCAACATATAGCTTGAATTGTTGGACGTTAATACTCAGGACCATACAATAAGAATACAAATGAAATACCTGACCTCTAAGTGGCAGGTAGGCCTACCTCCTGACATTATTGACTATTGCATTCCATCCTATTTGACCAGTTCAACCAGAGATTACACTGGCTGAACAGATATTGACATTATTGCATCAGGCTGCTGTGATTTCATTATTTGTTGTTCACAATAACTTCAAGCTTGGAAATGTCAAATTTTACACAAAGCATCTGTTGTATGAGGAATTACTGTCTGTTCTGGAAAGATATTGGAAACCAATATTGTATTACTGTACAAAGCAATGTTCTTTATCAGCAACCAGCAGTTATGGCGCATGATCAACCAGGGCTCGATACTGTGACCACAACAGTTGTATTTGTGACCATTTGACTTGGCAGTGCGACACACATTTTGAATTGGTCACAATGGTGCCAATGAGAAATGTACCTGGTCACAGTAGTTTTTAGTTAACAATTTGCTTTTCAAATTTTGATTAAAATGAAATGATGTATTTAAACAATAATGTGCAATTGGCCCAAATTGAACCAACCTTCTGAAGAAGCAACAACAGCACGGGAATGCTCCTGTCCGGGCGTGCATCAGGGCTCCACATACAGGGCTGCACAGTTATGCTAAACACTCCAGTGCAACACTGACTGTTAGTGCCTGTAAAGAAAAAATGTTCTTGTGTTAATGCTATTTTTAATCTAGGCTATGTAATTGATTAAAATACATGGATTCCCGATTATTAATCACAAGTGCGTTGCACACATATAAATCAGAGGTCATCAACTACATTCAGCCACGGCCGATATTTTTCTTGAGCGGATGGTCGTGGACCGTAACATAATTACCAATCATTTGAAGACTGCATATTGACCGCAAGAATCCCAAACAGATATATTTGACTAAAACAATCATTTGAAACCTTGCATACATTTGTGTACAATCACTTGGATTGATCTATTATGCGTGGGAATACTTGGGATGTCCAAAATTAAAATCACTAGGAGCTCATTTCATGGTGTTTTTACAGTTTTATATCCAACAATTAAAAAATATATTAAAAAATGAAAATTTAAGTTAGGGAACCCTGCAATAGTCTTTCTGGAATAGAGAATGCACAGCTTTCAAACGTTTT
>NW_027256719.1:0-3050 GCF_045679555.1 Salvelinus alpinus
TCTGTTTTTCAACATGATTTAGAGCTTGTTTTTGGAAAAGTGTTTATTTCTGTATTTCAATGTTGCAACTTGCTGAAAACTGTCCACAGTGTTCCAATCATCCTGATTAAACAGTACTGAAAAAAAATTCACTTACAGAGTGCATCAAACATGATTTAGAGCTTGTTTATGGAAAAGTGTTTATTTCTGTATTTCAACATGATTTGGAGCTTGTTTTTGAAAAGTGCTTATTTCTGTATTTCAACATGATTTGGAGCTTGTTTATGGAAAAGTGTTTTTTCTGTTTTTCAACATGATTTAGAGCTTGTTTTTGGAAAAGTGTTTATTTCTGTATTTCAATGTTGCAACTTGCTGAAAACTGTCCACAGTGTTCCAATCATCCTGATTAAACAGTACTGAAAAAAAATTCACTTACAGAGTGCATCAAACATGATTTAGAGCCTGTTTATGGAAAAGTGTTTATTTCTGTATTTCAACATGATTTGGAGCTTGTTTTTGAAAAGTGCTTATTTCTGTATTTCAACATGATTTAGAGCTTGTTTATGGAAAAGTGTTTATTTCTGTATTTCAATGTTGCAACTTGCTGAAAACTGTCCACAGTGTTCCTATCATCCTGATTAAACAGTACTGAAAAAATTTCACTTACAGAGTGCATCAAACATGATTTAGAGCTTGTTTATGGAAAAGTGTTTATTTCTGTATTTCAACATGATTTGGAGCTTGTTTTTGAAAAGTGTTTATTTCTGTATTTCAACATGATTTGGAGCTTGTTTTTGGAAAAGTGTTTATTTCTGTATTTCAATGTTGCAACTTGCTGAAAACTGTCCACAGTGTTCCAATCATCCTGATTAAACAGTACTGAAAAAAAATTCACTTACAGAGTGCATCAAACATGATTTAGAGCTTGTTTATGGAAAAGTGTTTATTTCTGTATTTCAACATGATTTGGAGCTTGTTTTTGAAAAGTGCTTATTTCTGTATTTCAACATGATTTGGAGCTTGTTTATGGAAAAGTGTTTTTTCTGTTTTTCAACATGATTTAGAGCTTGTTTTTGGAAAAGTGTTTATTTCTGTATTTCAATGTTGCAACTTGCTGAAAACTGTCCACAGTGTTCCTATCATCCTGATTAAACAGTACAAAATAAAAATTCACTTACAGAGTGCATCAAACATGATTTAGAGCCTGTTTATGGAAAAGTGTTTATTTCTGTATTTCAACATGATTTGGAGCTTGTTTTTGAAAAGTGCTTATTTCTGTATTTCAACATGATTTAGAGCTTGTTTATGGAAAAGTGTATATTTCTGTATTTCAATGTTGCAACTTGCTGAAAACTGTCCACAGTGTTCCTATCATCCTGATTAAACAGTACTGAAAAAAATTTCACTTACAGAGTGCATCAAACATGATTTAGAGCTTGTTTATGGAAAAGTGTTTATTTCTGTATTTCAACATGATTTGGAGCTTGTTTTTGAAAAGTGCTTATTTCTGTATTTCAACATGATTTGGAGCTTGTTTATGGAAAAGTGTTTTTTCTGTTTTTCAACATGATTTAGAGCTTGTTTTTGGAAAAGTGTTTATTTCTGTATTTCAATGTTGCAACTTGCTGAAAACTGTCCACAGTGTTCCAATCATCCTGATTAAACAGTACTGAAAAAAAATTCACTTACAGAGTGCATCAAACATGATTTAGAGCCTGTTTATGGAAAAGTGTTTATTTCTGTATTTCAACATGATTTGGAGCTTGTTTTTGAAAAGTGCTTATTTCTGTATTTCAACATGATTTAGAGCTTGTTTATGGAAAAGTGTATATTTCTGTATTTCAATGTTGCAACTTGCTGAAAACTGTCCACAGTGTTCCTATCATCCTGATTAAACAGTACTGAAAAAATTTCACTTACAGAGTGCATCAAACATGATTTAGAGCTTGTTTATGGAAAAGTGTTTATTTCTGTATTTCAACATGATTTGGAGCTTGTTTTTGAAAAGTGTTTATTTCTGTATTTCAACATGATTTGGAGCTTGTTTTTGGAAAAGTGTTTATTTCTGTATTTCAATGTTGCAACTTGCTGAAAACTGTCCACAGTGTTCCAATCATCCTGATTAAACAGTACTGAAAAAAAATTTACTTACAGAGTGCATCAAACATGATTTAGAGCTTGTTTATGGAAAAGTGTTTATTTCTGTATTTCAACATGATTTGGAGCTTGTTTTTGAAAAGTGCTTATTTCTGTATTTCAACATGATTTGGAGCTTGTTTATGGAAAAGTGTTTTTTCTGTTTTTCAACATGATTTAGAGCTTGTTTTTGGAAAAGTGTTTATTTCTGTATTTCAATGTTGCAACTTGCTGAAAACTGTCCACAGTGTTCCAATCATCCTGATTAAACAGTACTGAAAAAAAATTCACTTACAGAGTGCATCAAACATGATTTAGAGCTTGTTTATGGAAAAGTGTTTATTTCTGTATTTCAACATGATTTGGAGCTTGTTTTTGAAAAGTGCTTATTTCTGTATTTCAACATGATTTGGAGCTTGTTTATGGAAAAGTGTTTTTTCTGTTTTTCAACATGATTTAGAGCTTGTTTTTGGAAAAGTGTTTATTTCTGTATTTCAATGTTGCAACTTGCTGAAAACTGTCCACAGTGTTCCAATCATCCTGATTAAACAGTACTGAAAAAAAATTCACTTACAGAGTGCATCAAACATGATTTAGAGCCTGTTTATGGAAAAGTGTTTATTTCTGTATTTCAACATGATTTGGAGCTTGTTTTTGAAAAGTGCTTATTTCTGTATTTCAACATGATTTAGAGCTTGTTTATGGAAAAGTGTATATTTCTGTATTTCAATGTTGCAACTTGCTGAAAACTGTCCACAGTGTTCCTATCATCCTGATTAAACAGTACTGAAAAAAATTCACTTACAGAGTGCATCAAACATGATTTAGAGCTTGTTTATGGAAAAGTGCTTATTTCTGTATTTCAACATGATTTGGAGCTTGTTTTTGAAAAGTGTTTATTTCTGTATTTCAACATGATTTGGAGCTTGTTTTTG
>NW_027256720.1:0-3039 GCF_045679555.1 Salvelinus alpinus
TAAATCGTGTTTAATGCACTCTGTTAGTGAAATTTTTTGCAGTACTGCTTAAACTAGAGGATAGGAACCAATTTCAGCGAGTTTCAAGCATGATATTGAAAAAAAACACTTTTCCTTAAACAAGCTCTAAATCGTGTTTAATGCACTCTGTTAGTGAAATTTTTTGCAGTACTGCTTAAACTAGAGGATAGGAACCAATTTCAGCGAGTTTCAAGCATGAAATTGAAAAAAAACACTTTTCCTTAAACAAGCTCTAAATCGTGTTTAACCTTTACCGCCTCAACCCCGTATCCGGGATCACCCCCCACCCCCCACACACTGATTAGCATAGATAGCATAGCTTCAGAAGTAGATAGTAGCATCTAAATATCATTAAATCACAAGTCCAAGACACCAGATGAAAGATACAGATCTTGTGAATAAAGCCACCATTTCAGATTTTTAAAATGTTTTACAGGGAAGACAAAATATGTAAATCTATTAGCTAAACACGTTAGCAAAATACACCACTATTCTAACTCCATCAGTTTCTTACTCCTTCAGGTGCTATCACCAATTCGGCTCAACTAAGATATTGATAGCCAATAACCTATAAAAAAAACCATCAGATGACAGTCTGATAACATATTCATGGTATAGGATAGTTTTTGTTAGAAAAAAGTGCATATTTCAGGTAGAAATCACAGTTTACAATTGCACCGACCATCACAAATCCACTAGAATTACTAGATAGAGCAACGTGTATGACCAATTTACTCATCATAAAACATTTCATAAAAATAGACAAAGCATAGCAATGGAAAGACCCAGTTCTTGTGATTTCAGACCATATTTCAGATTTTCTAAGCGTTTTTCAGCGAAAACACAATAAATCGATAAGTTAGCATACTACATGTTCCAACGTTACCAGAGCATCGATTCCAGCCAAAGAGCGCTATAACGTAACCACCGCCAAAAGATATTAATTTTTTCACTAACCTTCTCAGAATTCTTCCGATGACACTCCTGTAACATCATTTTACAACATACATATACAGTTTGTTCGAAAAGGTGCATATTTAGCCATACAAAACCGTGGTTACACAATGAAAATACTAGGAAATCAAGCCTCAATATGTCTGACGTCATCTATCAGAGTGATCTAGTTTAATTAAAAGCTAATCATATACTTGACTAAAAAATACAGGGTTGACAGGAATCGAAAGACAAATTAGTTCTTAATGCAACCGCTGATTTACATTTTTAAAATTATCCTTACTTTTCAATACAGGGTTGGCCAAGTGAAGCTATACCAAACAAAATGGCGATATATGCGTTTAAAATATTTCGACAGAAACACGGTTTATCATATTAAATATTGCTTACTTTGAGCTGATCTTCCATCATATTCTTGGGCAATGTATCCTTTCTATGTTATAAACGTCTTTTGGTCGATAGATGTCCTCTGTCCTTCGAAATGTCCATCACCAACGACCGACACCCTAAAGCGTGTCCAAACTTTCAGAGTGCACGACAAAGAAATTCCTCAAAATCGCACTAAACGGATATAAATTGATATAAAACGGTTAAAATTCACTACATTATGATGTTTTTAACAACTATAACGACTGAAAACATGACCGGAGAAATACTGCTGGTTAGAAAACGATTTGGAACGAGGCAGGTCCGATGGCCTTCACGCTTGAGGCGCACGTTGAGAAAGAGGGGTCTCTGTACATTTTTGTCATTTATAATGGACTGTGAACGTCTCATCGACTTCATTGAAGACGTGATGACGTATAGACATCCAGAGGAAGGACGTAGGCAGTGTCGGTCTCTTCATAGAATTCACTGATGGCCTTATAAATCAGACCTCAGATCAGAGGTAAGCAATATTCTGAATATGATAAACCCTGTCATGTAAAGTTCTGTCGAAATATTTTAAACGCATACATCGCCATTTTGTTTGGTATAGCTTCGACTTGGCCAACCCTGTATTGAAAAGTAAGGATAATTTATAAAAATGTAAATCAGCAGTTGCATTAAGAACTAATTTGTCTTTCGATTCCTGTCAACCCTGTATTTTTTAGTCAAGTATATGATTAGCTTTTAATTAAACTAGATCACTCTGATAGATGACGTCAGACATATTGAGGCTTGATTTCCTAGTATTTTCATTGTGTAACCACGGTTTTGTATGGCTAAATATGCACCTTTTCGAACAAACTGTATATGTATGTTGTAAAATGATGTTACAGGAGTGTCATCGGAAGAATTCTGAGAAGGTTAGTGAAAAAATTAATATCTTTTGGCGGTGGTTACGTTATAGCGCTCTTTGGCTGGAATCGATGCTCTGGTAACGTTGGAACATGTAGTATGCTAACTTATCGATTTATTGTGTTTTCGCTGAAAAACGCTTAGAAAATCTGAAATATGGTCTGAAATCACAAGAACTGGGTCTTTCCATTGCTATGCTTTGTCTATTTTTATGAAATGTTTTATGATGAGTAAATTGGTCATACACGTTGCTCTATCTAGTAATTCTAGTGGATTTGTGATGGTCGGTGCAATTGTAAACTGTGATTTCTACCTGAAATATGCACTTTTTTCTAACAAAAACTATCCTATACCATGAATATGTTATCAGACTGTCATCTGATGGTTTTTTTTATAGGTTATTGGCTATCAATATCTTAGTTGAGCCGAATTGGTGATAGCACCTGAAGGAGTAAGAAACTGATGGAGTTAGAATAGTGGTGTATTTTGCTAACGTGTTTAGCTAATAGATTTACATATTTTGTCTTCCCTGTAAAACATTTTAAAAATCTGAAATGGTGGCTTTATTCACAAGATCTGTATCTTTCATCTGGTGTCTTGGACTTGTGATTTAATGATATTTAGATGCTACTATCTACTTCTGAAGCTATGCTATCTATGCTAATCAGTGTGTGGGGGGTGGGGGGTGCTCCCGGATCCGGGGTTAGTAGCAATGAAAGGTTAAACTAGAGGATAGGAACCAATTTCAGCGAGTTTCAAGCATGAAATTGAAAAAAAACACTT
>NW_027256721.1:0-3004 GCF_045679555.1 Salvelinus alpinus
CATTATGACAGACCAGCTAGATCTAATGTCTCTATTATATAATGACAGACCAGCTAGATCTAATGTCTCTATTATATTATGACAGACCAGCTAGATCTAATGTCTCTATTACATTATGACAGACCAGCTAGATCTAATGTCTCTATTACATTATGACAGACCAGCTAGATCTAATGTCTCTATTATATAATGACAGACCAGCTAGATCTAATGTCTCTATTACATTATGACAGACCAGCTAGATCTAATGTCTCTATTACATTATGACAGACCAGCTAGATCTAATGTCTCTATTATATTATGACAGACCAGCTAGATCTAATGTCTCTATTACATTATGACAGACCAGCTAGATCTAATGTCTCTATTACATTATGACAGACCAGCTAGATCTAATGTCTCTATTATATAATGACAGACCAGCTAGATCTAATGTCTCTATTACATTATGACAGACCAGCTAGATCTAATGTCTCTATTACATTATGACAGACCAGCTAGATCTAATGTCTCTATTATATTATGACAGACCAGCTAGATCTAATGTCTCTATTACATTATGACAGACCAGCTAGATCTAATGTCTCTATTATATAATGACAGACCAGCTAGATCTAATGTCTCTATTACATTATGACAGACCAGCTAGATCTAATGTCTCTATTATATTATGACAGACCAGCTAGATCTAATGTCTCTATTATATTATGACAGACCAGCTAGATCTAATGTCTCTATTATATTATGACAGACCAGCTAGATCTAATGTCTCTATTATATTATGACAGACCAGCTAGATCTAATGTCTCTATTACATTATGACAGACCAGCTAGATCTAATGTCTCTATTACATTATGACAGACCAGCTAGATCTAATGTCTCTATTATATAATGACAGACCAGCTAGATCTAATGTCTCTATTACATTATGACAGACCAGCTAGATCTAATGTCTCTATTACATTATGACAGACCAGCTAGATCTAATGTCTCTATTACATTATGACAGACCAGCTAGATCTAATGTCTCTATTACATTATGACAGACCAGCTAGATCTAATGTCTCTATTACATTATGACAGACCAGCTAGATCTAATGTCTCTATTACATTATGACAGACCAGCTAGATCTAATGTCTCTATTATATAATGACAGACCAGCTAGATCTAATGTCTCTATTACATTATGACAGACCAGCTAGATCTAATGTCTCTATTACATTATGACAGACCAGCTAGATCTAATGTCTCTATTATATTATGACAGACCAGCTAGATCTAATGTCTCTATTACATTATGACAGACCAGCTAGATCTAATGTCTCTATTATATTATGACAGACCAGCTAGATCTAATGTCTCTATTACATTATGACAGACCAGCTAGATCTAATGTCTCTATTACATTATGACAGACCAGCTAGATCTAATGTCTCTATTATATTATGACAGACCAGCTAGATCTAATGTCTCTATTACATTATGACAGACCAGCTAGATCTAATGTCTCTATTATATTATGACAGACCAGCTAGATCTAATGTCTCTATTACATTATGACAGACCAGCTAGATCTAATGTCTCTATTACATTATGACAGACCAGCTAGATCTAATGTCTCTATTACATTATGACAGACCAGCTAGATCTAATGTCTCTATTACATTATGACAGACCAGCTAGATCTAATGTCTCTATTACATTATGACAGACCAGCTAGATCTAATGTCTCTATTATATAATGACAGACCAGCTAGATCTAATGTCTCTATTACATTATGACAGACCAGCTAGATCTAATGTCTCTATTATATTATGACAGACCAGCTAGATCTAATGTCTCTATTACATTATGACAGACCAGCTAGATCTAATGTCTCTATTACATTATGACAGACCAGCTAGATCTAATGTCTCTATTACATTATGACAGACCAGCTAGATCTAATGTCTCTATTACATTATGACAGACCAGCTAGATCTAATGTCTCTATTACATTATGACAGACCAGCTAGATCTAATGTCTCTATTATATTATGACAGACCAGCTAGATCTAATGTCTCTATTACATTATGACAGACCAGCTAGATCTAATGTCTCTATTACATTATGACAGACCAGCTAGATCTAATGTCTCTATTATATAATGACAGACCAGCTAGATCTAATGTCTCTATTACATTATGACAGACCAGCTAGATCTAATGTCTCTATTACATTATGACAGACCAGCTAGATCTAATGTCTCTATTATATTATGACAGACCAGCTAGATCTAATGTCTCTATTACATTATGACAGACCAGCTAGATCTAATGTCTCTATTACATTATGACAGACCAGCTAGATCTAATGTCTCTATTATATTATGACAGACCAGCTAGATCTAATGTCTCTATTACATTATGACAGACCAGCTAGATCTAATGTCTCTATTACATTATGACAGACCAGCTAGATCTAATGTCTCTATTATATTATGACAGACCAGCTAGATCTAATGTCTCTATTATATAATGACAGACCAGCTAGATCTAATGTCTCTATTACATTATGACAGACCAGCTAGATCTAATGTCTCTATTACATTATGACAGACCAGCTAGATCTAATGTCTCTATTACATTATGACAGACCAGCTAGATCTAATGTCTCTATTATATTATGACAGACCAGCTAGATCTAATGTCTCTATTACATTATGACAGACCAGCTAGATCTAATGTCTCTATTATATAATGACAGACCAGCTAGATCTAATGTCTCTATTATATTATGACAGACCAGCTAGATCTAATGTCTCTATTATATAATGACAGACCAGCTAGATCTAATGTCTCTATTACATTATGACAGACCAGCTAGATCTAATGTCTCTATTACATTATGACAGACCAGCTAGATCTAATGTCTCTATTACATTATGACAGACCAGCTAGATCTAATGTCTCTATTACATTATGACAGACCAGCTAGATCTAATGTCTCTATTACATTATG
>NW_027256722.1:0-2983 GCF_045679555.1 Salvelinus alpinus
ATGGTCATTAGTAGCCTACCAAACTTGCTAACTGCCTCGTACTCTGCCTGGCACTCTGACACCAATGCAAATGTAATCGAAAATCAAATCAAACACTTAATGAGAGCCCATGAGCTCATGGTGCGCAACATTTCTGTACGCTATGCAATTTCTATAGGCTATGCAATTGTGTGAGAGATCATAGTGATGGCCTCTATTAAAAAGAGGGAGATCCCATCAGCTTTCTATAGGCTAAGCCTAACATTTATTTCTCAACTTTCATTATATTAAGCACATTGCTTCTCTTTACACCAGGAGTATAGCTTACCTTGCTGGCATGAAAATGAACCACAGGAAATGTGCATAGATTACATGTATTTTTTTCCCATGCCCCTGTTTTGAAACCAGTGCATGATGATGGTCCATTCTGAATCAAAACAAGTCTCACACATATACAGTGGGGAGAACAAGTATTTGATACACTGCCGATTTTGCAGGTTTTCCTACTTACAAAGCATGTAGAGGTCTGTAATTTTTATCATAGGTACACTTCAACTGTGAGAGACGGAATCTAAAACAAAAATCCAGAAAATCACATTGTATGATATTTAACCTGTCTAGGATGAGAGTGGCGCTAGCGGCACTCCCCCCCCACCCCCACTGAAAAACCAGTGCCGCGAAATTCAAAAACAATATTTTTTTTAAATATTTAACTTTCACACATTAAAGTCCAATACAGCTAATGAAAGACACAGATCTTGTGAATCCAGTCAACATGTCCGATTTTTAAAATGTTTTACAGGGAAGACACAATATGTAAAGATGTACATCTATTACCTAAAAACACATTAGCATAATCCACCATCTTTTATTTGTCCACCAACACCAGTAGCTATCACCAATTCGGCTAAACTAAGATATTTATAGCCCCTAACCAAGAAAAAAACTCATCAGATGACAGTCTGATAACATATTTATGGTATGGGATAGGTTTTGTTAGAAAAAAGTGCATATTTCAGGTAGATGGCATAGGTTACAATTGCACCCACCGTCACAAATGGAATAGAAAAACTACTTAGAGCAACGTGTTTACCTACTTACTAATCATCAAACATTTCGTAAAAATACACAGCATACACGAATCGAAAGACACAGATCCTGTGAATACAGACAATATTTCAGATTTTCTAAGTGTCTTACAGCGAAAACACAATAAATCGTTATATTAGCATAGCACATAGCACATAGCAGCCCAGCATTGATTCTAGCCAAAGTGAGCGATAAAAGTAAACATCGCCAAAATATATTAATTTTTTCACTAACCTTCTCAGAATTCTTCAGATGACACTCCTGTAACATCATATTACACAATCCATATAGAGTTTGATCGAAAATGTTTATATTTAGCCACCAAAATCATGGTTAGACAATGTGAAATGTAGCTCAGCTGGTCAGAAAAAGTCTGTGCGCCACTTAGACAGTGATCTACTCTTATACATAAATACTCATAAACGTGACTAAAGAATATAGGGTGGACAGGGATTGATAGACAATTTAATTCTTAATACAATCGCGGAATTACATTTTTTAAATTATCCTTACTTTTCAATACAGCTTGCGCCAAGCGAAGCTACGTCAAAAAACATGGCGTCCGAAGCCACTAACATTTTTCGACAGAAACACGATTTATCATAATAAAAATGTCCTACTTTGAGCTGTTCTTCCATCGGTATCTTGGGCAAAGGATCCTTTCTTGGGTCCAATCGTCTTTTGGTGGAAAGCTGTCCTCTTGCCATGTGGAAATGCCAACTGCGTTCGGGATGAACTGGAAGCGTGCCCAGCAATTCACAGCGTTTCAGAAATAAATGTCCCAAAATCGCACTAAACGGATATAAATTGCTATAAAACGCTTTAAATTAACTACCTTATGATGTTTTTAACTCCCATAACGAGTAGAAACATGACCAGAGTAATATTACTCCCTCCACTAATGCTTGGAACAGGTGCGGGTCGGTGTCCTCTAGGCGCATGACGCAGCTCCAAAAGAGTGACTAGCCTCAGGGTTTTTTAATTTATAGTGCCTGTGAACGCGCAATCGACCCCATTCAAATCGTCATCACGTAAAGACATCCAGGGGAAGACGTAAGCAGTGTCCGTATAGTCATAGCAATAACAGTGCCCTTTTAACTGACTCCAGAACAGTGGCCAAAATTTTTGAAATCTGACTCCATGTCAGGGAAATTGCTGTAGAATGGGCTCTGTTCCACTTAGAGACAAAATTTCAACTCCTATAGAAACTATAGACTGTTTTCTATCCAATAATAATAATAATATGCATATTGTACGATCAAGAACTTTGTGGGAAGCCGTTTCAAAAAATTACACGATTAGCATAAATAGCCACAACAGCGCCCCCATCCTCAATTAAGTAATTCATTTGCATTTTATTGCATCACATAAGTATTTGATCACCTACCAACCAGTAAGAATTCCGGCTCTCACAGACCTGTTCGTTTTTCTTTAAGAAGACCTCCTGTTCTCCACTCATTACCTGTATTAACTGCAACTGTTTGAACTCGTTACCTGTATAAAAGAAACCTGTCCACACACTCAATCAAACAGACTCCAACCTCTCCACAATGGCCAAGACCAGAGAGCTGTGTAAGGACATCAGGGATAAAATTGTAGACCTGCACAAGGCTGGGATGGGCTACAGGACAATAGGCAAGCAGCTTGGTGAGAAGGCAACAACTGTTGGCGCAATTATTAGAAAATGGAAGAAGTTGAAGATGACGGTCAATCACCCTCGGTCTGGGGCTCCATACAAGATCTCACCTCGTGGGGCATCAATGATCATGAGGAAGGTGAGTGATCAGCCCAGAACTACACGGCAGGACCTGGTCAATGACCTGAAGAGAGCTGGGACCACAGTCTCAAAGAAAACCATTAGTAACACACTACGCCGTCATGGATTAAAATCCTGCAGCGCACGCAAGGTCCCCCT
>NW_027256723.1:0-2945 GCF_045679555.1 Salvelinus alpinus
CATCAAACATGATTTGGACCTTGTTTATGGAAAAGTGTTTATTTCTGTATTTCAATGTTGCAACTTGCTGAAAATTTTCCAGTGTTCCTATCATCCAATTTTAACAGTACTGCAAAAAAATTACATCCAGAGAGTGCATCAAACATGATTTGGACCTTGTTTATGGAAAAGTGTTTATTTCTGTATTTCATTGTTGCAACTTGCTGAAAATTGTCCACAGTGTTCCTATCATCCAGTTTTAACAGTTCTACAACAAAAAAATGACATCCAGAGTGCATCAAACATGATTTGAACCTTGTTTATGGAAAAGTGTTTATTTCTGTATTTCAATGTTGCAACTTGCTGAAAATTGTCCAGTGTTCCTATCATCCAGTTTTAACAGTTCTACAACAAAAAAATTACATCCAGAGTGCATCAAACATGATTTGGACCTTGTTTATGGAAAAGTGTTTATTTCTGTATTTCAATGTTGCAACTTGCTGAAAATTGTCCGCAGTGTTCCTATCATCCAGTTTTAACAGTTCTATTAAAAAAAAATTACATCCAGAGTGCATCAAACATGATTTTTACCTTGTTTGTGGAAAAGTGTTTATTTCTGTATTTCAATGTTGCAACTTGCTGAAAATTGTCCAGTGTTCCTATCATCCAATTTTAACAGTACTGCAAAAAAATTACATCCAGAGAGTGCATCAAACATGATTTGGACCTTGTTTATGGAAAAGTGTTTATTTCTGTATTTCATTGTTGCAACTTGCTGAAAATTGTCCACAGTGTTCCTATCATCCAGTTTTAACAGTTCTACAACAAAAAAATGACATCCAGAGTGCATCAAACATGATTTGGACCTTGTTTATGGAAAAGTGTTTATTTCTGTATTTCAATGTTGCAACTTGCTGAAAATTTTCCAGTGTTCCTATCATCCAATTTTAACAGTTCTACAAAAGAAAATTACATCCAGAGTGCATCAAACATGATTTGTCCCTTGTTTATGGAAAAGTGTTTATTTCTGTATTTCAATGTTGCAACTTGCTGATAATTGTCCACAGTGTTCCTATCATCCAGTTTTAACAGTTCTACAACAAAAACTAATTACATCCAGAGTGCATCAAACATGATTTGAACCTTGTTTATGGAAAAGTGTTTATTTCTGTATTTCAATGTTGCAACTTGCTGAAAATTGTCCACAGTGTTCCTATCATCCAGTTTAACAGTTCTATTAAAATAAAATTACATCCAGAGTGCATCAAACATGATTTGTACCTTGTTTATGGAAAAGTGTTTATTTCTGTATTTCAATGTTGCAACTTGCTGAAAATTGTCCACAGTGTTCCTATCATCCAGTTTTAAAAGTACTCCAAAACAATTACATCCAGAGTGCATCAAACATGATTTGGACCTTGTTTATGGAAAAGTGTTTATTTCTGTATTTCAATGTTGCAACTTGCTGAAAATTGTCCAGTGTTCCTATCATCCAGTTTTAACAGTACTGCAAAAAAATTACATCCAGAGAGTGCATCAAACATGATTTGGACCTTGTTTATGGAAAAGTGTTTATTTCTGTATTTCAATGTTGCAACTTGCTGAAAATTGTCCACAGTGTTCCTATCATCCAGTTTTAACAGTTCTACAACAAAAAAATGACATCCAGAGTGCATCAAACATGATTTGAACCTTGTTTATGGAAAAGTGTTTATTTCTGTATTTCAATGTTGCAACTTGCTGAAAATTGTCCGCAGTGTTCCTATCATCCAGTTTTAACAGTTCTACAAAAACAAATTACATCCAGAGTGCATCAAACATGATTTGGACCTTGTTTATGGAAAAGTGTTTATTTCTGTATTTCAATGTTGCAACTTGCTGAAAATTGTCCAGTGTTCCTATCATCCAGTTTTAACAGTACTGCAAAAAAATTACATCCAGAGAGTGCATCAAACATGATTTGGACCTTGTTTATGGAAAAGTGTTTATTTCTGTATTTCAATGTTGCAACTTGCTGAAAATTGTCCACAGTGTTCCTATCATCCAGTTTTAACAGTTCTACAACAAAAAAATTACATCCAGAGTGCATCAAACATGATTTGAACCTTGTTTATGGAAAAGTGTTTATTTCTGTATTTCAATGTTGCAACTTGCTGAAAATTGTCCAGTGTTCCTATCATCCAGTTTTAACAGTTCTACAACAAAAAAATTACATCCAGAGTGCATCAAACATGATTTGGACCTTGTTTATGGAAAAGTGTTTATTTCTGTATTTCAATGTTGCAACTTGCTGAAAATTGTCCACAGTGTTCCTATCATCCAGTTTAACAGTTCTATTAAAATAAAATTACATCCAGAGTGCATCAAACATGATTTGTACCTTGTTTATGGAAAAGTGTTTATTTCTGTATTTCAATGTTGCAACTTGCTGAAAATTGTCCACAGTGTTCCTATCATCCAGTTTTAAAAGTACTCCAAAACAATTACATCCAGAGTGCATCAAACATGATTTGGACCTTGTTTATGGAAAAGTGTTTATTTCTGTATTTCAATGTTGCAACTTGCTGAAAATTGTCCGCAGTGTTCTTATCAACCAGTTTTAACAGTTATACAAAAACAAATTACATCCAGAGTGCATCAAACATGATTTGGACCTTGTTTATGGAAAAGTGTTTATTTCTGTATTTCAATGTTGCTACTTGCTGAAAATTGTCCAGTGTTCCTATCATCCAATTTTAACAGTACTGCAAAAAAATTACATCCAGAGAGTGCATCAAACATGATTTTGACCTTGTTTATGGAAAAGTGTTTATTTCTGTATTTCATTGTTGCAACTTGCTGAAAATTGTCCACAGTGTTCCTATCATCCAGTTTTAACAGTTCTACAACAAAAAAATGACATCCAGAGTGCATCAAACATGATTTGGACCTTGTTTATGGAAAAGTGTTTATTTCTGTATTTCAAT
>NW_027256724.1:0-2918 GCF_045679555.1 Salvelinus alpinus
AATCAAATCAAATTTTATTAGTCACATACACATGGTTAGCAGATGTTAATGCGAGTGTAGCGAAATGCTTGTGCTTCTAGTTCCGACAATGCAGTAATAACCAACAAGTAATCTAACCTAACAATTCCACAACTACTACCTTACACACACACACAAGTGTAAAGGGATAAAGAATATGTACATAAAGATATATGAATGAGTGGTGGTACAGAACGGCATGGCAGATGCAGTAGATGGTATAGAGTACGGTATATACATATGAGATGAGTACTGTAGGGTATGTAAACATAAAGTGGCATAGTTTAAAGTGGCTAGTGGTACATGTATTACATAAAGATGGCAAGATGCAGTAGATGATATAGAGTACAGTATATACATATGAGATGGGTAATGTAGGGTATGTAAACATTATATTAAGTGGCATTGTTTAAAGTGGCTAGTGGTACATTTTTACATAATTTCCATCAATTCCCATTTTTAAAGTGGCTGGAGTTGAGTCAGTATGTTGGCAGCGGCCGCTAAATGTTAGTGGTGGCTGTTTAACAGTCTGATGGCCTTGAGATAGAAGCTGTTTTTCAGTCTCTCGGTCCCTGCTTTGATGCACCTGTACTGACCTCGCCTTCTGGATGATAGTGGGGTGAACAGGCAGTGGCTTGGGTGGTTGTTGTCCTTGATGATCTTTATGGCCTTCCTGTGACATCGGGTGGTGTAGGTGTCCTGGAGGGCAGGTAGTTTGCCCCTGGTGATGCGTTCTGCAGACCTCACTACCCTCTGGAGAGCCTTACGGTTGTGGGCGGAGCAGTTGCCGTACCAGGCGGTGATACAGCCCGACAGGATGCTCTCGATTGTGCATCTGTAGAAGTTTGTGAGTGCTTTTGGTGACAAGCCGAATTTCTTCAGCCTCCTGAGGTTGAAGAGGCGCTGCTGCGCCTTCTTCACAACGCTGTCTGTGTGGGTGGACCAATTCAGTTTGTCCGTGATGTGTACACCGAGGAACTTAAAACTTTCCACCTTCTCCACTACTGACCCGTCGATGTGGATAGGGGGGTGCTCCCTCTGCTGTTTCCTGAAGTCCACAATCATCTCCTTTGTTTTGTTGACGTTGAGTGTGAGGTTATTTTCCTGACACCACACTCCGAGGGCCCTCACCTCCTCCCTGTAGGCCGTCTCGTCGTTGTTGGTAATCAAGCCTACCACTGTAGTGTCATCCGCAAACTTGATGATTGAGTTGGAGGCGTGCATGGCCACGCAGTCGTGGGTGAACAGGGAGTACAGGAGAGGGCTCAGAACGCACCCTTGTGGGGCCCCAGTGTTGAGGATCAGCGGGGTGGAGATGTTGTTACCTACCCTCACCACCTGGGGGCGGCCCGTCAGGAAGTCCAGGACCCAGTTGCACAGGGCGGGGTCGAGACCCAGGGTCTCGAGCTTGATGACGAGTTTGGAGGGTACTATGGTGTTAAATGCTGAGCTGTAATCGATGAACAGCATTCTCACATGGGTATTCCTCTTGTCCAGATGGGTTAGGGCAGTGTGCAGTGTGGTTGCGATTGCGTCGTCTGTGGACCTATTGGGTCGGTAAGCAAATTGGAGTGGGTCTAGGGTGTCCGGTAGGGTGGAGGTGATATGGTCCTTGACTAGTCTCTCAAAGCACTTCATGATGACGGAAGTGAGTGCTACGGGGCGGTAGTCGTTTAGCTCAGTTACCTTAGCTTTCTTGGGAACAGGAACAATGGTGGCCCTCTTGAAGCATGTGGGAACAGCAGACTGGGATAAGGATTGATTGAATATGTCCGTAAACACACCAGCCAGCTGGTCTGCGCATGCTCTGAGGACGCGGCTGGGAATGCCGTCTGGGCCTGCAGCCTTGCGAGGGTTAACACGTTTAAATGTTTTACTCACCTCGGCTGCAGTGAAGGAGAGCCCGCAGGTTTTGGTAGGGGGCCGTGTCAGTGGCACTGTATTGTCCTCAAAGCGGGCAAAAAAGTTGTTTAGCCTGTCTGGGAGCAAGACATCCTGGTCCGCGACGGGGCTGGTTTTCTTTTTGTAATCCGTGATTGACTGTAGACCCTGCCACATACCTCTTGTGTCTGAGCTGTTGAATTGCGACTCGATTTTGTCTCTGTACTGGGACTTAGCCTGTTTGATTGCCTTGCGGAGAGAATAGCTACACTGTTTGTATTCGGTCATGCTTCCGGTCACCTTGCCCTGGTTAAAAGCAGTGGTTCGCGCTTTCAGTTTCACGCGAATGCTGCCGTCAATCCACGGTTTCTGGTTTGGGAATGTTTTTATCGTTGCTGTGGGTACGACATCGTCAATGCACTTCCTAATGAACTCGCTCACCGAATCAGCATATTCGTCAATATTGTTGTTGGACGCGATGCGGAACATATTCCAATCCGCGTGATCGAAGCAGTCTTGAAGCGTGGATTCAGATTGGTCGGACCAGCGTTGAACAGACCTGAGCGCGGGAGCTTGTTGTTTGAGTTTCTGTTTGTAGGCTGGAATCAACAAAATGGAGAATTCTGTCATTGTGTTTCTGTCAGACATGTTGGATACAGCACTGGGTCGTTGACCAGCAGTGGTTACCCTCCCCTGGACATGTTGGATACAGCACTGGGTCGTTGACCAGCAGTGGTTACCCTCCCCTGGACATGTTGGATACAGCACTGGGTCGTTGACCAGCAGTGGTTACCCTCCCCTGGACATGTTGGATACAGCACTGGGTCGTTGACCAGCAGTGGTTACCCTCCCCTGGACATGTTGGATACAGCACTGGGTCGTTGACCAGCAGTGGTTACCCTCCCCTGGACATGTTGGATACAGCACTGGGTCAGTGACCAGCAGTGGTTACCCTCCCCTGGACATGTTGGATACAGCACTGGGTCGTTGACCAGCAGTGGTTACCCTCCCCTGGACAT
>NW_027256725.1:0-2874 GCF_045679555.1 Salvelinus alpinus
TTTAAGGTGAGTTTTCCTCTCTGCACTTTTTCTAGGCCTAATGGCTGTTTCCTTGTCTCCTCACTTCGCTGCATAGTTTTCCACGCCATTTTAAATCAATATACTGCTCTGTTTTCTAGAAATCAGGCTTTTTTATCAGACTCATTTAATTTCTGTGATGTCGGACCAGGGCTCGGGCTTCAGCACACCGGGCTTGGGTCGGACCAGTCTCATATTTTCAGGCCCAATGAGAACTCTAATGGGGAGTTGAAGGGAATCAAGGGACTGTGATTCCAGTTGAGTTGTGCTTCCTTTTGCTGTGTCAATTATTGTTCTCTCATCTTGCTGATATCCCTAGCCCTTCTTGGTCAAATCTCCTCTCCACTTCTGATTGCAACAAATCCACCACTTCAAAGAACTGAGTTCTCCTGCATTGTGTGCCACCACTTTAGTCTCCATTGTCTGGCGATAGCGGGCTGGGGTTCTGCTCATTCTGTGGGGCGCGTTGTCTGTGGGCATCTTGAGGCCGATTTGGATAGCACATGCCATCACCTTGGTCATAAATGGCTGTCATTGTTATAATTTTAATTGTTTCATTGTTCAATTTGATTGATGTTACATGTCATATTAGTACATTAGTATGTATGTCTTGCATGTGTTTTATCCTTGTGTTCTCTATGTGTGTCATTCATTTAATTAAAATAAATGTAATACAAACCTTGGCTGTCATCTCCTCCACGACACGGTCATCTCTCAGTACCCTTTTTATTGCAACAGTACAAAATTCTTACACCTCATCTGCAAGGGGTGCTAGCATTTTGCAATTTCACCACAGCAAACCTACTTCCCGTGGCTATGGGCTTGGGTGATATACGTTTTATACCGTATACCTGGGGTATTTCGAAATACCGACGGTATAATTTTCAATACCGTTTAAAAAATATATATTACTTGTTTTGGGGGGAGGAGGGTTGGGGGCACCCACGCCTCGCGGGAGTTGTGTGCTACGCCACAGCTTATAACTAACTATAAGTTAAGTCTAACTATAAGAAATCTAAGATGAGTCAAATAAATTATATCCAGCTCAGGCCTCCAGCTATGCATTTGGTTAGCTAACTTGCTAGCTAAGTGGCTAGATGTCAAGATCAAGCTTATTGGTTACAACCAAGACATTCAATCCCCAAGATCCCTGTTGCCTTAATTGTTTTGTGCGTAAAAAAATAATAAGTACAGCGCCAGTGTGCACTTTCCGTAATACCGTATACCCCGGTATGGTGCAGAAACTGGATGACGGTATGAACATCTAGATACTGCACAACCCTAATGTTAATACCTTATGATCATAGCACAACTGTCTTATCCTATCATACTCCAACATCTCAGATGTTTATGTTTTTGTTGAGTCTTTGGTTGAGTCCTCTCTGAGTCTTTGCAAACAAACTATAGCACCAAAATATATTTAAGGTGAGTTTTCCTCTCTGCACTTTTTCTAGGCCTAATGGCTGTTTCCTTGTCTCCTCACTTCGCTGCATAGTTTTCCACGCCATTTTAAATCAATATACTGCTCTGTTTTCTAGAAATCAGGCTTTTTTATCAGACTCATTTAATTTCTGTGATGTCGGACCAGGGCTCGGGCTTCAGCACACCGGGCTTGGGTCGGACCAGTCTCATATTTTCAGGCCCAATGAGAACTCTAATGGGGAGTTGAAGGGAATCAAGGGACTGTGATTCCAGTTGAGTTGTGCTTCCTTTTGCTGTGTCAATTATTGTTCTCTCATCTTGCTGATATCCCTAGCCCTTCTTGGTCAAATCTCCTCTCCACTTCTGATTGCAACAAATCCACCACTTCAAAGAACTGAGTTCTCCTGCATTGTGTGCCACCACTTTAGTCTCCATTGTCTGGCGATAGCGGGCTGGGGTTCTGCTCATTCTGTGGGGCGCGTTGTCTGTGGGCATCTTGAGGCCGATTTGGATAGCACATGCCATCACCTTGGTCATAAATGGCTGTCATTGTTATAATTTTAATTGTTTCATTGTTCAATTTGATTGATGTTACATGTCATATTAGTACATTAGTATGTATGTCTTGCATGTGTTTTATCCTTGTGTTCTCTATGTGTGTCATTCATTTAATTAAAATAAATGTAATACAAACCTTGGCTGTCATCTCCTCCACGACACGGTCATCTCTCAGTACCCTTTTTATTGCAACAGTACAAAATTCTTACACCTCATCTGCAAGGGGTGCTAGCATTTTGCAATTTCACCACAGCAAACCTACTTCCCGTGGCTATGGGCTTGGGTGATATACGTTTTATACCGTATACCTGGGGTATTTCGAAATACCGACGGTATAATTTTCAATACCGTTTAAAAAATATATATTACTTGTTTTGGGGGGAGGAGGGTTGGGGGCACCCACGCCTCGCGGGAGTTGTGTGCTACGCCACAGCTTATAACTAACTATAAGTTAAGTCTAACTATAAGAAATCTAAGATGAGTCAAATAAATGATATCCAGCTCAGGCCTCCAGCTATGCATTTGGTTAGCTAACTTGCTAGCTAAGTGGCTAGATGTCAAGATCAAGCTTATTGGTTACAACCAAGACATTCAATCCCCAAGATCCCTGTTGCCTTAATTGTTTTGTGCGTAAAAAAATAATAAGTACAGCGCCAGTGTGCACTTTCCGTAATACCGTATACCCCGGTATGGTGCAGAAACTGGATGACGGTATGAACATCTAGATACTGCACAACCCTAATGTTAATACCTTATGATCATAGCACAACTGTCTTATCCTATCATACTCCAACATCTCAGATGTTTATGTTTTTGTTGAGTCTTTGGTTGAGTCCTCTCTGAGTCTTTGCAAACAAACTATAGCACCAAAATATA
>NW_027256726.1:0-2855 GCF_045679555.1 Salvelinus alpinus
TCAGTACTCAGTACTGGTACCCTGTGTATTTAACCTAGTTATCATTACTCAGTACTGGTACCCTGTGTATATAACCTAGTTATCATTACTCAGTACTGGTACCCTGTGTATATAACCTAGTTATCATTACTCAGTACTGGTACCCTGTGTATATAACCTGGTTATCATTACTCAGTACTGGTACCCTGTGTATATAACCTAGTTATCATTACTCAGTACTGGTACCCTGTGTATATAACCTAGTTATCATTACTCAGTACTGGTACCCTGTGTATATAACCTAGTTATCATTACTCAGGAAGTCGTCGCAGGAATGAATGGTGTCATCGATGGCTTTGTCCAAACGGTCTATGGACTCAAGGCAACAGTCTCCTGTCTGGTCTGTCTCTCCTGTCTCTATCAGTCTCCTGTCTGGTCTGTCTCTCCTGTCTCTATCAGTCTCCTGTCTGGTCTGTCTCTCCTGTCTGGTCTGTCTCTCCTGTCTCTATCAGTCTCCTGTCTGGTCTGTCTCTCCTGTCTCTATCAGTCTCCTGTCTCTATCAGTCTCCTGTCTGGTCTGTCTCTCCTGTCTCTATCAGTCTTCTGGTGACATCTAGTGGTGACATCTTATTTCACCTTTATTTAACCAGGTAGGCTAGTTGAGAACAAGTTCTCATTTGCAACTGCGACCTGGCCAAGATAAAGCAAAGCAGTGTGAACAGACAACAACACAGAGTTACACATGGAGTAAACAATAAACAATAAACAATAAACCTTCTCCCATGGTGGGAGAAGACTGTGAAAGTCACTACGGTAGCTTCCTCTCCTTGTCCCCTTGTATACTTTCCTCAATTCATACTCAAACAGCTAGGCATCCATCACATTTCTTTCACCAAGTCTGTTTTTTTTCTTTAAATTAGTAAATAGGGTTTTCAGTACATTTTATTTAAATCCATTCCTTTAAATTTGGTGTACCTTTTAATTTTAATTTCTAAATATAATAAAATGTTATTCTCATGCTTTGTAAAAAAAAATAAAAAAAACAGGTGTAGACTAACAGTGAAATACTGACTTATGGTGTCACGTTCCTGACCTATTTTCTGTTGTTTTGTATATGTCTAGTCTATGTCGAACGTAAGTAGTTTGTGTGCGCACTTGCGTTTGTAGTTTCACGGTCGTTTGTTGTTTTGTTAGTTTGAATAAGTGTTTCGTGTTCCGTCTTCAATATAATAAAAAGAAGATGTATTCACAACCCGCTGCATTTTGGTCCTCCGATCCTTCTCTCCTCTCCTCGTCCGAGGAGGAGGAAGACGACAGCCGTTACAGAATCACCCACCAACCTAGGACCAAGCGGCGGGGGAGAGCTCAACAGAGCAACCAGGACTCGTGGACTTGGGAGCAGATATCGAATGGAGAAGGACCCTGGGCTAAGGCAGGAGAGAATCGCCGATCTCAGGAGGAGAGGGAGGCAGCTAAAGCCCAGGAGCGGTGGTTTAAGGAGGCAGCAAGGAGACGTGGCTGGAAGCCTGAAAAGCCCGTGAGTACTACCCAAACATTTCTTGGGGGGAGGTTAAGAGGTAGTGGGCCAAGGGCAGGTAGGAGACCTGCGCCCACTTCCCAGGCTAACCGTGGAGAGCGGGAGTATGGGCAGACACCGTGTTACGCAGTAGAGTGCACGGTGTCTCCTGTATGTGTTCATAGCCCGGTGTGGGTTATTCCACCTCCCCGCACTGGTAGGGCTAGATTGGGCATTGAGCCAGGTGCCATGAAGCCGGCTCAACGCGTCTGGTCTCCAGTGCGTCTCCTCGGGCCGGCATTCATGGCACCAGCCTTACACATGGTGTCCCCGGTTCGCCTACATAGCCCGGTGCGGGTTATTCCACCTCCCCGCACTGGTCGGGCGACGGGGAGTATTCAACCAGGTAAGGTTGGGCAGGCTCAATGCTCAAGAGAGCCAGTACGCCTGCACGGTCCGGTATTTCCGGCGCCACCTCCCCGCCCCAGCCTAGTACCAACAGTGCCTACACCACGCACCAGGTTTCCAGTGCGTTTCCAGAGCCCTGTTCCTCCTCCACGCACTCTCCCTGTAGTGCGTGTATCCAGTTCGGTGCCTCCAGTTCCGGCACCACGCACTAAGCCACCAGTGCGTCTCCAGAGCCCTGTACACACTGTTCCTTCTCCCCGTACTAGTCCTGATGTGCGTGCCCTCAGCCCGGTGCCTCCAGTTCCGGCACCACGCACTAAGCCACCAGTGCGTCTCCAGAGCCCTGTACACACTGTCCCTGCTCTCCGCACTAGCCTGAAGTTGCGTGTCCTTAGCCCGGTGCCTCCAGTTCCGGCACCACGCACCAGGTCTACAGTGCGCCTCATCCGGCCTGAGCCATCCGTCTCCCCAGCGCCATCTGAGCCATCCGTCTCCCCAGCGCCATCTGAGCCATCCGTCTCCCCAGCGCCATCTGAGTCATCCGTCTCCCCAGCGCCATCTGAGTCATCCGTCTCCCCAGCGCCATCTGAGTCATCCGTCTCCCCAGCGCCATCTGAGCCATCCGTCTCCCCAGCGCCGTCTGAGCCATCCGTCTGCCCAGTGCCGTCTGAGCCATCCGTCTGCCCCGAGCCATTAGAGCCGCCCGTCTGTCCCGAGCCGTCAGAGCCGTTCGTCAGTCAGGAGCCGCTAGAGCCATTCGTCAGTCAGGATCTGCCAGAGCCGACAACCAGACAGGATCTGCCAGAGCCGTCAACCAGACAGGATCTGCCAGAGCCGCCAACCAGACAGGATCTGCCAGAGCCGCCAACCAGACAGGATCTGCCGGAGCCGCCAACCAGACAGGATCTGCCAGAGCCGCCAACCAGACAGGATCTGCCAGAGCCGCCAACCA
>NW_027256727.1:0-2835 GCF_045679555.1 Salvelinus alpinus
TAATTTGTCAATAGGGGGAGCTGTTAGCATTATTTTTTTTTTTACATTTCCAAATTAAACTGCCTCGTACTCAATTCTTGATCGTACAATATGCATATTATTGTTATTATTGGATAGAAAACAGTCTATAGTTTCTATAGGAGTTGAAATTTTGTCTCTGAGTGGTACAGAACAATTTCTACAGCACTTTTCATGACAGGGTTCAGATTTCAGAAATTTTTACCTCTGATCTGGGGTCTGTTTATAAGGCCACAGTGAATGCTATGAAGAAACCGACACTACCTACGTCTTCCTCTGGGTGTCTGTACGTCATCACGTTTTCAATGAAGTCTATGGGACGTTCACAGCCATTATAAATGACAAAAATGTACAGAGACCCCTCTTTCTCAACGTGCGCCTCAAGCGTGAAGGCCATCGGACCTGCCTCGTTCCAAATCGTTTTCTAACCAGCAGTATTTCTCCGGTCATGTTTTCAGTCGTTATAGTTGTTAAAAACATCATAATGTAGTGAATTTTAACCGTTTTATATCAATTTATATCCGTTTAGTGCGATTTTGAGGAATTTCTTTGTCGTGCACTCTGAAAGTTTGGACACGCTTTAGGGTGTCGGTCGTTGGTGATGGACATTTCGAAGGACAGAGGACATCTATCGACCAAAAGACGTTTATAACATAGAAAGGATACATTGCCCAAGAATATGATGGAAGATCAGCTCAAAGTAAGCAATATTTAATATGATAAACCGTGTTTCTGTCGAAATATTTTAAACGCATACATCGCCATTTTGTTTGGTATAGCTTCACTTGGCCAACCCTGTATTGAAAAGTAAGGATAATTTTAAAAATGTAAATCAGCGGTTGCATTAAGAACTAATTTGTCTTTCGATTCCTGTCAACCCTGTATTTTTTAGTCAAGTATATGATTAGCTTTTAATTAAACTAGATCACTCTGATAGATGACGTCAGACATATTGAGGCTTGATTTCCTAGTATTTTCATTGTGTAACCACGGTTTTGTATGGCTAAATATGCACCTTTTCGAACAAACTGTATATGTATGTTGTAAAATGATGTTACAGGAGTGTCATCGGAAGAATTCTGAGAAGGTTAGTGAAAAAATTAATATCTTTTGGCGGTGGTTACGTTATAGCGCTCTTTGGCTGGAATCGATGCTCTGGTAACGTTGGAACATGTAGTATGCTAACTTATCGATTTATTGTGTTTTCGCTGAAAAACGCTTAGAAAATCTGAAATATGGTCTGAAATCACAAGAACTGGGTCTTTCCATTGCTATGCTTTGTCTATTTTTATGAAATGTTTTATGATGAGTAAATTGGTCATACACGTTGCTCTATCTAGTAATTCTAGTGGATTTGTGATGGTCGGTGCAATTGTAAACTGTGATTTCTACCTGAAATATGCACTTTTTTCTAACAAAAACTATCCTATACCATGAATATGTTATCAGACTGTCATCTGATGGTTTTTTTTATAGGTTATTGGCTATCAATATCTTAGTTGAGCCGAATTGGTGATAGCACCTGAAGGAGTAAGAAACTGATGGAGTTAGAATAGTGGTGTATTTTGCTAACGTGTTTAGCTAATAGATTTACATATTTTGTCTTCCCTGTAAAACATTTTAAAAATCTGAAATGGTGGCTTTATTCACAAGATCTGTATCTTTCATCTGGTGTCTTGGACTTGTGATTTAATGATATTTAGATGCTACTATCTACTTCTGAAGCTATGCTATCTATGCTAATCAGTGTGTGGGGGGTGGGGGGTGCTCCCGGATCCGGGTTTCTGAGGCTGTAAAAGTGGTTAGGGTTTAGGGTAGGGATGTCCCAAGGATCCCAGATAGCATTGACCATTGTGCATTCTTCTGTCTCTTTTACATAGCAGGTGATGGGTTCTGACTTCTGAACTTGAAAATATGAAATATCCTTATTATGTGAAATTGAATGAAACAACAGACTCACCTTGTCACCTAGTGAGGTCACTCTGTTATAACACACTGTCTGTCTGTCTGTCTGTCTGTCTGTCTGTCTGTCTGTCTGTCTGTCAGGGAGAAGAGACTCACCTTGTCACCTAGTGAGATCACTCTGTTATAACACACTGTCTGTCTGTCTGTCAGGGCTCTGGTCTAAAGTAGAGTATTATATAGGGAATAGGGCCCTGGTCTAAAGTAGAGGATTATATAGGGAATATGGCCCTGGTCTACAGTAGAGTCTTTTATAGGGAATAGGGCCCTGGTCTAAAGTAGAGGATTATATAGGGAATAGGGCTCTGGTCTAAAGTAGAGTATTATATAGGGAATAGGGCCCTGGTCTACAGTAGAGGATTATATAGGGAATAGGGCCCTGGTCTAAAGTAGAGTATTATATAGGGAATAGGGCCCTGGTCTAAAGTAGAGTATTATATAGGGAATAGGGCCCTGTTCTACAGTAGAGTATTATATAGGGAATAGGGCCCTGGTCTAAAGTAGAGTATTATATAGGGAATAGGGCCCTGGTCTAAAGTAGAGGATTATATAGGGAATAGGGATAGGGCCCTGGTCTAAAGTAGAGGATTATTTAGGGAATAGGGCTCTGGTCTAAAGTAGAGTATTATATAAGGAATTGGGCCCTGGTCTAAAGTATAGTATTATATCGGGAATAGGGCCCTGGTCTAAATTAGAGTATTATATAGGGAATATGGCCCTGGTCTAAAGTAGAGTATTATATAGGGAATATGGCCCTGGTCTACAGTAGAGTATTATATAGGGAATAGGGCTCTGGTCTAAAGTAGAGTATTATATAGGCAATAGGGCCCTGGTCTACAGTAGATGATTATATAG
>NW_027256729.1:0-2822 GCF_045679555.1 Salvelinus alpinus
GTCCTCCCAGCCAGGTGAGTTTGTTTAATTCTCCTCATTGTATGTAAGATGTAACTATTTTGCTCTGACAGTTAATTGGTTCCCGTGCTGATTTCAGGCCAGGAGGGCAAGGCCCTTGTTGGCATCGGGAAGTACAAGTGGGACACGCTGCAGGACCTGTATGAGGCTACGGGTGCAGACAGGATAAGGTAATGGGCACGTATCTTTTGCGTTTTCTATGTTCATGTCAGTGTGTACATCTGAAACGTTCCCTCTACTGTATCTCACAGATATGTCAGGAGCATGAGGACGCAGACACCCCGTTATCCTGGGAGTGCGATGGCCGCCTTGATTGGCTACATCAGCGCAGAGACCAGGAGGGGGTAGTTGCTGTGGCCAGGCCCGCCGCAGCCAGCACCACCCCCGCCATCACCACCCGGCCCATGAGTGCGGCTACGTAAGTGTGACATATCATCTTAAAAGGAAAATATATTTCTACTTGTTCCATCAGTTGGAAATGATGACATATATGTTATGTTTTGTTTTCAAAGGTCTCTTGGTCCTGCGATCTCTGCGTTCCTGTCAAGGAGCTCTCTCACCCCAGGTGAACTGCAGGTGAAGATGAAGAAACTCATTGGTTCTCAGCCTGCAGTTCAAGGTGAGTGTCTAGTTACACATGTAAGATAATATAAACTTTTTGGATAAGCTATGTAGCTCACAATCCTTTCTCTCTCCACGTGATATCGGGGTGTCTTTCCCTCGACCAGCACTGCCACCGACAGATCTATCGGACGCAGAGCTGGTCAAGGCAGCTGCTGACAGGCACATGTATGTTTTTACGGCACTAGTCATTGACATAGGATATTTGATAAGTATTCAGTTAAAGTTTGTTGACATATTAAAGTGTTTTGAATATTTTTTCCTATCATCAGCCCAAGGAAATGTATTGGTAAGAGTCATCTGGGTTTAGAGGAGAGTCACTGCATGTATAAACTATTAAATATCTTACCTTGCCACTGTAGCTGTCATCCTGTATGTCACGTAATCATTACTTTCCTTTTTCCATTTAAATCCCTACTTTCATTTCATTGTTTTGTTACATCCTATCACTGATTGATATTCATCTGGGCATGTTGGAATGTGCTATTAACTTAATTACCGTTGTCTACATTTGTAATATGTCTGTCCATTCATGGAAGCATTTATTTATTTATCCATTCATTCATTTAACCTATTTATTTCTGTGTCACTGCAAAAGCCATAGCCCTACAGGTTCCCCCATCGCTCCCTCGGCCTCTGACTCCAACTGACCAAGCCCCTGTTCCGAAGAGGAGGATTTGCCCCGGCAGTCCTTCCTGCCTCCAAGGCCCTCCTCAGAAAGTGCTGAGGTAAATTCATCAACTGTAATTACTCCACATTGTTAAGATAGTAAACACAATTGGCCAAATTGGACACAGTTGTCGTGTCTCCTGGACACTCTCTCCCTGTCCGTTTCTCTGAAACATTACCATCCCTTCTCCCCCGCCTCCATCACTCTCTCCCCCAGCTGCTGCTTCCAGAGAGTTGGCGTTCATCTCTCACCAAGGAGCAGCAGCGGTGGATCGGCCGCACGCTGTTCACCAGGAACAGCTTTGGGAGGTCGACACTCACCACTGACCTGGTCACGTGGTGGACGCCTCCCGAACCGCGGCTGATCTACAATCAGCCACCCGCATCCCCCGACCCCTTCTTCGCATGTCAGCTGTTCCTTTGGATGCCCGTACGTATATGGGCATACAAGCTGGCACCCTATGTAAGGCTGGGCTCTACAAGACCATCCGGAGGGTCTTCTCATGGCCACTGAGTACCTGGAATGCAGTCGATGTAAGAAGGTCGCGGGGTGGTCACGGGACCTTGTCAGTCAGCTGGACGATCGGCATCGCTGCCAGTTCCCAGCAATATTGACATACAAGTAAGTTCACAAGATTTAGTTAGTAATAAAGTAAAATGAATGCGTGTCATTCATATGCTTTCTCTCTCTCTCTCTCTCTTTGGGCTGTCCTGTGACCTGCGGGTTGTGAGGATGCTGAGGTCGCGCACTTTGGGGAACAGTGCGTCACAAACCGACAGCAAGCTGTGTGAAAGTCACAGCTAGTCCTGGATGCGGAGTTGTATACGGTACCTCGGGGAGTGCGAGCAGTTTCTGGCCTTGGGCACTGGGCGGCAGTTCACTGATCTACCGGAGATGCCCCCGGTGCCCTCACCCGTCTGGCTGCTGACAGTCTACAGCCATGACGTGCTGTCGCGGCTGGACGAGGTGAAGCCCAGGGTCACCTCCATCTTTGGGTCCATCTTAAAGATGGACTCTACCAAGAAGGTGAGTTTTCACTTAAAAATGTGAAGATAAGTCGTGTCTGATTTTGTATATCTATATTTCAATAATGTCTTAACCTTTCTGTCTTGCGTGTCTGTCTCCAGGTGACTAAAAAGCTTGCGGGTACCGCTGCAGACACGGCCGCCTGGGTTACCAACGTCGGTAACGAGCACGGGCAGGTCCTCGTCAGTGTCCTCACTGCCGGTGAGGGGGAGGGCCTGCTCCCCATGGCGGCTGGTCTCATGGAGCGGTACCGACTCGCCGGGGTGGCGCCCCCCCAGCTCATGTACGTGGACCGAGACTGCTGCTCCAGCTTCGGTGGATCAAAGACAGCTGCCATGTACAATGAGTGGGACCAGCTGGTGGTTCGGCTGGACATCTGGCACCTGATGCGGCGGTTTGCGTCAGAGAGCCACCAGCTCTACGGTCCCTTCATGCGGCAGCTGTTAGCCTGCGCAGGCGTTGTCCGCTGACTGCTGGAGGCCAAGAG
>NW_027256730.1:0-2811 GCF_045679555.1 Salvelinus alpinus
TTATTAACGTGTATTTCCTATATATAAGAAAGCTAATGATTTGTTTTTTGGGGGGAACACACATATTTAACCCTTTTTATTTTGGGGCACACTACCTCCGCACTTCCATAAAAACATTTCAACCGGTAACGGTGTCCAGTGAGAGTCTCATCTGTCCATAGAGTGGTCATATTAGTTTGTAGCCCAAACGGTTCGGACGCCACAGACGTTTTCGTGAGAAGACACATTTTCGGGATGTCTTATGTTCTGACAAACACTGCTGTAGCTCGGCCAACTTCCACCGCAGATGCGGAGGATTAAAACAAACTCTACATATTTTGAACCAAAACATATCAGCGTTTCCTGTTGGTACCGTTGATGAAATATTGAATCAGTCTAAAATGGTTACTGGCCCTCATCATTTAGCATTAAAGGTTGTACAAATAATACAGCTATCAGAGACTGCCTGAATGCAAATACATTTTTATGTAGCCTATAACCAATGGAATAAAAATTTTATGTAGCCTATAACCAATGGAATAAAAATTTTATGTAGCCTATAACCAATGGAATTACATTTTTATGTAGCCTGTAACCAATGGAATTACATTTTTATGTAGCCTATAACCAATGGAATGACATGTTTATGTAACCTATAACCAATGGAATGACATGTTTATGTAACCTATAACCAATGGAATGACATGTTTATGTAGCCTATAACCAATGGAATGACATGTTTATGTAACCTATAACCAATGGAATGACATGTTTATGTAGCCTATAACCAATGGAATGACATGTTTATGTAACCTATAACCAATGGAATGACATGTTTATGTAGCCTATAACCAATGGAATGACATGTTTATGTAACCTATAACCAATGGAATGACATGTTTATGTGGCCTCCATGTTTCTTCAATGGGAGAAGTTTAGAACCACCAAGACTCTTCCTAGAGCTGGCCGCCCGGCCGAACTGAGCAATCGGGGGAGAAGGGCCTTGGTCAGGGAGGTGACCATGAACCAAATGGTCACTCTGACAGAGCTCCAGAATTCATCTGTGGAGATGGAAGCACCTTCCAGGAGGACAACCATCTCTACAGCACTCCACCAATCAGGCCTTAATGGTAGTGGCCAGACATAAACCACTACTCAGTAAAAGGCACATGACAGTCCGTTTGGAGTTTGCCAAAAGGCACTTAGAGACTTTTAGACCATGAGAAACAATATTCTTTGGTCTGATGAAACCAAAATTGAACTCTTTGGCCTGAATGCCAAGCATCACATCTGGAGGAAACCTGACACCATCCCTACGGTGAAGCATGGTGGCGGATGCATCATGCTGTGCGACTGTTTTTCAGCAGCAGGGACTGGGAGACTAGTCAGGATCGAGGGAAAGATGAATGGCGCAAGGTACAGAGAGATCGTTTATGAAAACCTGGTCCAGAGCGCTCAGGACCTCAGACGGGGACGAAGGTTCACCGTCCAACAGGACAATGACCTTAAGCACAAACCCAAGACAACACTGGAGTGGCTTGGGGACAAGTCTCTGAATGTCCTTGAGTGACCCAGCTAGAGCCAGGACTTGAAACCGATCGAACATCTATGGAGAGACATGAAAATAGCTGTGCAGCGACGCTCCCCATCCAACCTGAAAGTGCTTGAGATGATCTGCAGAGAAGAATGAGAGAAACTCCCCAAATGCAGGTGTGCCAAGCTTGTAGCATCATACCCAAGAAGACTCGAGGCTATAATCGCTGCCAAAGGTGCTTCAACAAAGTACTGAGTAAAGGGTCTGAATACTTATGTAAATGTGATATTTCAGCTTTTCTTTTTTTTTAACCTTTTTTTGCGTTGTCATTATGGGGTGTTGTGTGTAGATTGATTAAATCATTTTTTCCCCTCATCAATTTTGGAATAAGTTTGTAATGTAACAAAATGTCAAGGGGTCTGAATACTTTCCGAATGCACTGTACACTGAACAAAAATATAAATGCAACATGTAAAGTGTTGGTCCCATGTTTCATGAGCTGAAATAAAATATCTCTGAAATTTTATTTCCCTCAAATTTTGTGCACATTTTGTTTTTACATCCCTGTTAGTGAGCATTTATCATTTGCCAAGATAAGATGTCTGTAATAAAGCCCTTTTGTGGGGAAAAACGTATTCTTATTGGCTGGGCCTGGCTCCCCACTGGGTGGGCCTATGCCCTCCAAGGCCCACCTATGGCTACACCCATGCACAGTCATGTCAAATCCATAGATTAAGGCCTAATGAATTTATTGAAATTGACTGATTTCCTAATATGAAATGTAGCTCAGTCAAATCTTAGAAACTGTTGCATGTAGCGTTTATATTTTTAATCAGTATACTTTTACTCCGTACTATTTTCCCCTTACTTCTTCTCTAACTAAATATCCATAATTATCTAAATGGAATGCAGTACCTTATCTGTATTGTGTTGTATCCTTCTCTTATGGGTATCACATACTTTATGCAGCTATATGCAAAACATAAGCTAGAGAGATTGCATTTTGTTATAAACACTACCATTGCACCACGGCTATTGACCTATATTGTCTGATATGCAAGAGGCATTTTGATTTTGATGAAGCAAGTTTGTGACAGCAGGCATGAAAATAAACATACAAAACTATATATTTTAATAATCTGTGCCCAAGCTGTGCTGTTGTATTGAGGTCATATGCTAATGACATGTCTGACCCAGAATGCTCAGTCAAGACATGATACTAGAAAATAGGACATATAATTGAAGAAACATTTTGAAAAAATATCCCCTAACATATTTATAATCCTAGTCATATTAAC
>NW_027256731.1:0-2748 GCF_045679555.1 Salvelinus alpinus
ACATAGGTCGTCATTGTAAAATAAAAATTTGTTCTTAACTGACTTGCCTAGTTAAATAAAAAACGTAATTTAAAAAATCATCAGGAGCTTCAGGTCTAACTAACTGGCCCCGCCTGGTCAGTCAGGCTCTTATACCATGCTGATGTGGAACAAACCAATATATCAATTAGCTAAGAAATGTCATGTTACAGACTTCCTCTTCTCACATGTTAATCTTTATCATTTACCCAACATCGACAAATAATTTTTAACTTTCTTATCAATAATGCTTCGAAAATTACATGATCACAATTCACTCATGAACTGGACTAGCCCACTGTCAACAGTGGCGGGAACCCATTCATAAAAATGTGTTGAAAGCCTGTCAATTCCTTTACAACTCCCAGAACGAGAGACAGAAGCGAATGGAATGTGCACATCAAGATGAGTACACATCTCAGCTTTGGAAATATAAACGTAGTTAGCGAACAGATATTCAACTATACGACATAACAATTCTTAACAATACTAGGAGATCAGTCTAATTATGGACAAGAGATTTCTAAACTGTATTTTTTCTTCTGTTACAGCTTGCTGTGCGGCCGCTGTGTGTCTGCCCCAAGCCTCAAACACTGCGCATACGGCACGCTGCTGCACATTACATATGCTGGTGTCGGTGCTCAATAAACCATTAACATTTTACTCCAGTGGGCTAAATCAGGGCCATAGAGTCATGGTCGTCTTAAACAAATCTACTTTGAAACAGAAGTATACACTTCATACATATGGTTATGGGCTTTAAAAAATATCTCTGTACCATGACAGATATAGAGTTTAAATGAATTCAATTTTGAGTTTGCATCCCAATATCACGGAAGATTGAAATAAAACAAAACTGTTTGGCATAGAAACACAGTTTCTTGACGTTATTTTTTTATTTGATTAACTTCTTGTCACTATAGGGGGTGCTGTTTCAACTTTGTAAAATATCGTCCCCAAATTAAACTGCCTCGTACTCAATTCTTGCTCGTACAATATGCATATTATTATTACTATTGGATAGAAAACACTCTCTAGTTTCTAAAACCGTTTGAATTATATCTGTGAGTTAAACAGAACTCGAGTTGGAGCAATTTTCCTGTGAGGAAGTGAGAAGTCTGAAATCATGCAGGCTGTTCTGAGGTCGGTTTATTAATTTGCCTGTCTTCTATTGGTTGAGATGCACTGCATACGCCTTCCCCTGGATGTCAGCAAATAGTGAGAATTGGAATGGAGTTGCTAGGCAGATCTGAGGCCTTATAAACAGGCTCGGAACGTGATGTCCTCTCTTTCCTTCGTTCGCCATGACGCAAGGCAGACCTCAGGATGGCGTTCTAGAAAGCTCCCGTTATAGCCCTTAGATATATCCGGCTCTGATTTTATTCGATATAGGTGTTAGAAACATCATAACGTAGTTATTTTAAACCGAGTTATTTCAGTTTATGTGAGTATATTGCGATTTTCGAAATTTTCTTTGTGCTGCGCAATAGTGAGTTGGGCACGTCTTCGCCACATGGCTAATGTTTACAGCTAATTCCAAAGTTGAAGGCGACAATCTACAACCGAGCAACGATTCTTTTGGACAAAGGACAACTTGCCCAAGATTCTGATGGAAGCTCATCAAAAAGTAAGAACTATTTATGATGTTAATTCGTTGTTCTGTGGAAAAAATTTAAATGATTATTCCTCCATTCATTTCGGTGGGGTCTCGCTATAACGCACCCTGTATGTCGTAGTAACGTTAATTTAAAAATCTAACACAGCGGTTGCATTAAGAACTAATGTATCTTTCATTTGCTGTCCAACCTGTATTTTTTAGTCAAGTTTATGATTATTTATTGATTAGATTAGGTGCCTCTCCAAGATGGCGCCGGCCAGATTGCCTGAAATGTTGTTACTAATCACATTGTATAACCACGATTTGTGCTGCTAAATATGCACATTTTCGAACAAAACCTATATGCATTGTGTAATATGATGTTACAGGACTGTCATCTGATGAAGTATATCAAGGTTAGTCAAAAATTATATATCTTTTGCTGGATTGTTACGATCGCTAACCTTTGCAGCTGGTAAATTGCTTGTGTTTCTGGCTATTGTGGTAAGCTAATATAATGCTATATTGTGTTTTCGCTGTAAAACACTTAAAGAATCTGAAATATTGGCTGGATTCACAAGATGTTGGGCTTTCATTTGCTGTACGCTGTGTATTTTTCAGAAATGTTTTATGATGAGTATTTAGGTATTTGACGTTGGTCTCTGTAATTATTCTGGCTGCTTCAGCACTATTTCAGATTGCAGCTGCAATGTAGAACTGTGATTTATACCTGAAATATGCACATTTTTCCAACAAAACATATGCTATACAATAAATATGTTATCAGACTGTCATCTGATGAAGTTGTTTCTTGGTTAGTGACTATTTATATCTTTATTTGGTCGAATTAGTGATGGCTACCTATGCAGGAAAAAAATGGTGGGAAAAAAAAGTTGTGTCTTTTGCTATGGTGGTTAGCTAATAGAAATACATAGTGTCTTCCCTGTAAAACATTTAAAAAATCGGAAATGATGGCTGGATTCACAAGATCTGTATCTTTCATTTGGTGTCTTGGACTTGTGATTTCATGAACATTTTATTATATGA
This sequence comes from Salvelinus alpinus, assembly GCF_045679555.1. Taxonomy (NCBI): domain Eukaryota; kingdom Metazoa; phylum Chordata; class Actinopteri; order Salmoniformes; family Salmonidae; genus Salvelinus; species Salvelinus alpinus. The sequence goes on from NW_027256731.1 coordinate 2,663, forward strand.
TATCCCTGTAGCTTTAGGCTAGGCTATGCTAGTCTGCTTTTTTGATGGGGGGATCCCGGATCCGGGTTTGTGACTCGTTAGAGGTT
>NW_027256732.1:0-2730 GCF_045679555.1 Salvelinus alpinus
TTAACCAGGTTTCTAGGATATATAGTATATTCTAGAATTCATCCATGATGTCATAATGATAGTTTAACCTTTACCGAACCTCAACCCCGGATCCGGGAGCACCCCCCACCCCCCACACACTGATTAGCATAGATAGCATAGCTTCAGAAGTAGATAGTAGCATCTAAATATCATTAAATCACAAGTCCAAGACACCAGATGAAAGATACAGATCTTGTGAATAAAGCCACCATTTCAGATTTTTAAAATGTTTTACAGGGAAGACAAAATATGTAAATCTATTAGCTAAACACGTTAGCAAAATACACCACTATTCTAACTCCATCAGTTTCTTACTCCTTCAGGTGCTATCACCAATTCGGCTCAACTAAGATATTGATAGCCAATAACCTATAAAAAAAACCATCAGATGACAGTCTGATAACATATTCATGGTATAGGATAGTTTTTGTTAGAAAAAAGTGCATATTTCAGGTAGAAATCACAGTTTACAATTGCACCGACCATCACAAATCCACTAGAATTACTAGATAGAGCAACGTGTATGACCAATTTACTCATCATAAAACATTTCATAAGAATAGACAAAGCATAGCAATGGAAAGACCCAGATCTTGTGATTCCAGACAATATTTCAGATTTTCTAAGCGTTTTACAGCGAAAACACAATAAATCGATAAGTTAGCATACTACATGTGAAAACGTTACCAGAGCATCGATTCCAGCCAAAGAGCGCTATAACGTAATCACCGCCAAAAGATATTAATTTTTTCACTAACCTTCTCAGAATTCTTCCGATGACACTCCTGTAACATCATTTTACAACATACATATACAGTTTGTTCGAAAAGGTGCATATTTAGCCATACAAAACCGTGGTTACACAATAAAAATACTAGGAAATCAAGCCTCAATATGTCTGACGTCATCTATCAGAGTGATCTAGTTTAATTAAAAGCTAATCATATACTTGACTAAAAAATACAGGGTTGACAGGAATCGAAAGACAAATTAGTTCTTAATGCAACCGCTGATTTACATTTTTAAAATTATCCTTACTTTTCAATACAGGGTTGGCCAAGTGAAGCTACACCAAACAAAATGGCGATGTATGCGTTTAAAATATTTCGACAGAAACACGGTTTATCATATTAAATATTGCTTACTTTGAGCTGATCTTCCATCATATTCTTGGGCAATGTATCCTTTCTATGTTATAAACGTCTTTTGGTCGATAGATGTCCTCTGTCCTTCGAAATGTCCACTAACAACGACCGAGACCGCGAAACGTTCCCAAAGCTAGAAAGTGCACGACAAATAAATTCCTCAGAATCGCACTAAACGGATATAAATTGCTATAAAACGATTAAAATTAACTACATTATGATGTTTTTAACAACTATAACGACTGAAAACATGACCGGAGAAATATAGCTGGTTAGAAAACGATTTGGAACGAGGCAGGTCCGATGGCCTTCACGCTTGAGGCGCACGTTGAGAAAGGGGGGTCTCTGTACATTTTGGGCTTTTATAATGGCTGGGAATATCCCATCGAGTTCATTGAAAACGTGATGACGTACAGACACCCAGAGGAAGACGTAGGTAGTGTCGGTTTCTTCATAGCATTCACTGTGGCCTTATAAACAGACCCCAGATCAGAGGTAAAAATTTCTGAAATCTGAACCCTGTCATGAAAAGTGCTGTAGAAATTGTTCTGTACCACTCAGAGACAAAATTTCAACTCCTATAGAAACTATAGACTGTTTTCTATCCAATAATAACAATAATATGCATATTGTACGATCAAGAATTTAGCACGAGGCAGTTTAATTTGGAGACCCAAATATGCTAATGCGGAACAGCACCCCCTATAGTTGCAAGAAGTTAACCAGGTTTCTAGGATATATAGTACATTTTAGAATTCATCCATGATGTCATAATGATAGTTTAACCTTTCTAGCCTGTACTAGTTGTTCTGGACTGGATGTTCAGTAGAGCACCGGTTCCTGTTCTATTAGGTTTTCATGTACTGAACACAACCCTGATAGGCGGTTGAAGCCATAAAATCAGCACTCTGCCTAGATGAGGCATGTGGTGAAATGTAACTCGAATTCATAGACCGAGTTACGGGTGCAAGGACTGACCATAGACCGAGTTATGGGTGACGGACTGACCATAGACGATAGACCGAGTTATGGGTGGACTGACCATAGACCGAGTTATGGGTGGACTGACCGTAGACCGAGTTACGGGTGGACTGACCATAGACCGAGTTACGGGTGGACTGACCATAGACCGAGTTACGGGTCGACTGACCGTAGACCGAGTTATGGGTGGACTGACCATAGACCATAGACCGAGTTATGGGTGGACTGACCGTAGACCGAGTTATGGGTGGACTGACCGTAGACCGAGTTATGGGTGGACTGACCATAGACCATAGACCGAGTTATGGGTGGACTGACCGTAGACCGAGTTATGGGTTGACTGACCGTAGACCGAGTTATGGGTGGACTGACCGTAGACCGAGTTATGGGTGGACTGACCGTAGAACGAGTTATGGGTGGACTGACCGTAGACCGAGTTATGGGTGGACTGACCATAGACCGAGTTATGGGTGGACTGACCATAGACCGAGTTATGGGTGGACTGACCGTAGACCGAGTTATGGGTGGACTGACCATAGACCGAGTTATGGGTGGACTGACCGTAGACCAAGTTATGGGTGGA
>NW_027256733.1:0-2719 GCF_045679555.1 Salvelinus alpinus
GTCTCTATTATATTATGACAGACCAGCTAGATCTAATGTCTCTATTACATTATGACAGACCAGCTAGATCTAATGTCTCTATTACATTATGACAGACCAGCTAGATCTAATGTCTCTATTACATTATGACAGACCAGCTAGATCTAATGTCTCTATTACATTATGACAGACCAGCTAGATCTAATGTCTCTATTATATTATGACAGACCAGCTAGATCTAATGTCTCTATTACATTATGACAGACCAGCTAGATCTAATGTCTCTATTACATTATGACAGACCAGCTAGATCTAATGTCTCTATTACATTATGACAGACCAGCTAGATCTAATGTCTCTATTATATTATGACAGACCAGCTAGATCTAATGTCTCTATTACATTATGACAGACCAGCTAGATCTAATGTCTCTATTACATTATGACAGACCAGCTAGATCTAATGTCTCTATTACATTATGACAGACCAGCTAGATCTAATGTCTCTATTACATTATGACAGACCAGCTAGATCTAATGTCTCTATTATATAATGACAGACCAGCTAGATCTAATGTCTCTATTACATTATGACAGACCAGCTAGATCTAATGTCTCTATTACATTATGACAGACCAGCTAGATCTAATGTCTCTATTACATTATGACAGACCAGCTAGATCTAATGTCTCTATTACATTATGACAGACCAGCTAGATCTAATGTCTCTATTACATTATGACAGACCAGCTAGATCTAATGTCTCTATTACATTATGACAGACCAGCTAGATCTAATGTCTCTATTACATTATGACAGACCAGCTAGATCTAATGTCTCTATTACATTATGACAGACCAGCTAGATCTAATGTCTCTATTACATTATGACAGACCAGCTAGATCTAATGTCTCTATTACATTATGACAGACCAGCTAGATCTAATGTCTCTATTATATAATGACAGACCAGCTAGATCTAATGTCTCTATTACATTATGACAGACCAGCTAGATCTAATGTCTCTATTACATAATGACAGACCAGCTAGATCTAATGTCTCTATTACATTATGACAGACCAGCTAGATCTAATGTCTCTATTACATTATGACAGACCAGCTAGATCTAATGTCTCTATTACATTATGACAGACCAGCTAGATCTAATGTCTCTATTACATTATGACAGACCAGCTAGATCTAATGTCTCTATTACATTATGACAGACCAGCTAGATCTAATGTCTCTATTACATTATGACAGACCAGCTAGATCTAATGTCTCTATTACATTATGACAGACCAGCTAGATCTAATGTCTCTATTATATAATGACAGACCAGCTAGATCTAATGTCTCTATTACATTATGACAGACCAGCTAGATCTAATGTCTCTATTACATTATGACAGACCAGCTAGATCTAATGTCTCTATTACATTATGACAGACCAGCTAGATCTAATGTCTCTATTATATAATGACAGACCAGCTAGATCTAATGTCTCTATTACATTATGACAGACCAGCTAGATCTAATGTCTCTATTATATAATGACAGACCAGCTAGATCTAATGTCTCTATTACATTATGACAGACCAGCTAGATCTAATGTCTCTATTACATTATGACAGACCAGCTAGATCTAATGTCTCTATTACATTATGACAGACCAGCTAGATCTAATGTCTCTATTACATTATGACAGACCAGCTAGATCTAATGTCTCTATTACATTATGACAGACCAGCTAGATCTAATGTCTCTATTACATTATGACAGACCAGCTAGATCTAATGTCTCTATTACATTATGACAGACCAGCTAGATCTAATGTCTCTATTACATTATGACAGACCAGCTAGATCTAATGTCTCTATTATATAATGACAGACCAGCTAGATCTAATGTCTCTATTACATTATGACAGACCAGCTAGATCTAATGTCTCTATTACATTATGACAGACCAGCTAGATCTAATGTCTCTATTACATTATGACAGACCAGCTAGATCTAATGTCTCTATTACATTATGACAGACCAGCTAGATCTAATGTCTCTATTACATTATGACAGACCAGCTAGATCTAATGTCTCTATTACATTATGACAGACCAGCTAGATCTAATGTCTCTATTACATTATGACAGACCAGCTAGATCTAATGTCTCTATTACATTATGACAGACCAGCTAGATCTAATGTCTCTATTACATTATGACAGACCAGCTAGATCTAATGTCTCTATTATATAATGACAGACCAGCTAGATCTAATGTCTCTATTACATTATGACAGACCAGCTAGATCTAATGTCTCTATTACATTATGACAGACCAGCTAGATCTAATGTCTCTATTACATTATGACAGACCAGCTAGATCTAATGTCTCTATTACATTATGACAGACCAGCTAGATCTAATGTCTCTATTACATTATGACAGACCAGCTAGATCTAATGTCTCTATTACATTATGACAGACCAGCTAGATCTAATGTCTCTATTACATTATGACAGACCAGCTAGATCTAATGTCTCTATTATATTATGACAGACCAGCTAGATCTAATGTCTCTATTACATTATGACAGACCAGCTAGATCTAATGTCTCTATTATATTATGACAGACCAGCTAGATCTAATGTCTCTATTACATTATGACAGACCAGCTAGATCTAATGTCTCTATTACATTATGACAGACCAGCTAGATCTAATGTCTCTATTACATTATGA
>NW_027256735.1:0-2679 GCF_045679555.1 Salvelinus alpinus
CACGATTTAGAGCTTGTTTAAGGAAAAGTTTTTTTTTTCAATTTCATGCTTGAAACTCGCTGAAATTGGTTCCTATCCTCTAGTTTAAGCAGTACTGCAAAAAATTTCACTAACAGAGTGCATTAAACACGATTTAGAGCTTGTTTAAGGAAAAGTGTTTTTTTTCAATTTCATGCTTGAAACTCGCTGAAATTGGTTCCTATCCTCTAGTTTAAGCAGTACTGCAAAGAATTTCACTAACAGAGTGCATTAAACACGATTTAGAGCTTGTTTAAGGAAAAGTGTTTTTTTTCAATTTCATGCTTGAAACTCGCTGAAATTGGTTCCTATCCTCTAGTTTAAGCAGTACTGCAAAAAATTTCACTAACAGAGTGCATTAAACACGATTTAGAGCTTGTTTAAGGAAAAGTGTTTTTTTTCAATTTCATGCTTGAAACTCGCTGAAATTGGTTCCTATCCTCTAGTTTAACCTGTTGGGGATGGGGGCGCTGTTGTGGCTATTTATGCTAATCGTGTAATTTTTTGAAACGGCTTCCCACAAAATCCTTGATCGTACAATATGCATATTATTATTATTATTGGATAGAAAACAGTCTATAGTTTCTATAGGAGTTGAAATTTTGTCTCTAAGTGGAACAGAGCCCATTCTACAGCAATTTCCCTGACATGGATTCAGATTTCAGAAATGTTGGCCACTGTTCTGAAGTCAGTTAAAAGGGCACTGATATTGCTATGACTATACGGACACTTCTTACGTCTTCCCCTGGATGCCTTTACGTGATGACGATTCCAATGGGGTCGATTGCGCGTTCACAGGCACTATAAATTAAAAAACCCTGTAGCTAGCAAGTCTTTTATTGGTGCGTCACGCGCGTGGAGGACACCGACCCTCTCCTGTTCCAAGCGTTAGTTTAGCCTGTTATATTTCTCCGGTCATCTTTTCACTCGTTATAGGAGTTAAAAACATCATAAGGTAGTTAATTTAAAGCGTTTTATAGCAATTTATATCCGTTTAGTGCGATTTTGGGACATTTATTTTTGAAACGATGTGAATAGTTGGGCACGCTTTTCAGTTCATCCCGAACGCAGTTGGCATTTCCACATGGCAAGAGGACAGCTTTCCACCAAAAGACGTTTACTCCCAAGAAAGGATCCTTTGCCCAAGATACTGATGGAAGAACAGCTCAAGGTAGGACATTTTTATTATGATAAATCGTGTTTCTGTCGAAACATTTTAGTGGCTTAGGACGCCATGTTTTTTGACGTAGCTTCGCTTGGCGCAAACTGTATTGAAAAGTAAGGATAAATTAAAAAATGTAATAACGCAATTGTATTAAGAATTAAATTGTCTATCAATCCCTGTCCACCCTATATTTTTTAGTCACGTTTATGAGTATTTATGTATAAGAGTAGATCACTGTCTAAGTGGCGCACAGACTTTTTCTGACCAGCTGAGATACATTTCACATTGTCTAACCATGATTTTGGTGGCTAAATATAAACATTTTCGATCAAACTCTATATGGATTGTGTAATATGATGTTACAGGAGTGTCATCTGAAGAATTCTGAGAAGGTTAGTGAAAAAATTAATATATTTTGGCGATGTTTACTTTTATCGCTCACTTTGGCTAGAATCAATGCTGGGCTGCTATGTGCTATGTGCTATGCTAATATAACGATTTATTGTGTTTTCGCTGTAAGACACTTAGAAAATCTGAAATATTGTCTGTATTCACAGGATCTGTGTCTTTCGATTCGTGTATGCTGTGTATTTTTACGAAATGTTTGATGATTAGTAAGTAGGTAAACACGTTGCTCTAAGTAGTTTTTCTATTCCATTTGTGACGGTGGGTGCAGTTGTAACCTATGCCATCTACCTGAAATATGCACTTTTTTCTAACAAAACCTATCCCATACCATAAATATGTTATCAGACTGTCATCTGATGAGTTTTTTTATTGGTTAGGGGCTATAAATATCTTAGTTTAGCCGAATTGGTGATAGCTACTGGTGTTGGTGGACAAATAAAAGATGGTGGATTATGCTAATGTGTTTTTAGGTAATAGATGTACATCTTTACATATTGTGTCTTCCCTGTAAAACATTTTAAAAATCGGACATGTTGACTGGATTCACAAGATCTGTGTCTTTCATTAGCTGTATTGGACTTTAATGTGTGAAAGTTAAATATTTAAAAAAAATATTTTTTTTGAATTTCGCGGCACTGGTTTTTCAGTGGGGGTGGGGGGGGAGTGCCGCTAGCGCCACTCTCATCCTAGACAGGTTAAACACGATTTAGAGCTTGTTTAAGGAAAAGTGTTTTTTTTCAATTTCATGCTTGAAACTCGCTGAAATTGGTTCCTATCCTCTAGTTTAAGCAGTACTGCAAAAAATTTCACTAACAGAGTGCATTAAACACGATTTAGAGCTTGTTTAAGGAAAAGTGTTTTTTTTCAATTTCATGCTTGAAACTCGCTGAAATTGGTTCCTATCCTCTAGTTTAGCAGTACTGCAAAAAAATTCACTAACAGAGTGCATTAAACACGATTTAGAGCTTGTTTAAGGAAAAGTGTTTTTTTTCAATTTCATGCTTGAAACTCGCTGAAATTGGTTCCTATCCTCTAGTTTAAGCAGTACTGCAAAAAAATTCACTAACAGAGTGCATTAAACACGATTT
>NW_027256736.1:0-2676 GCF_045679555.1 Salvelinus alpinus
TTACTACATGATTCCATACAGTGGGGAGAACAAGTATTTGATACACTGCCGATTTTGCAGGTTTTCCTACTTACAAAGCATGTAGAGGTCTGTAATTTTTATCATAGGTACACTTCAACTGTGAGAGACGGAATCTAAAACAAAAATCCAGAAAATCACATTGTATGATTTTTAAATAATTCATTTGCATTTTATTGCATGACATAAGTATTTGATCACCTACCAACCAGTAAGAATTCCGGCTCTCACAGACCTGTTAGTTTTTCTTTAAGAAGCCCTCCTGTTCTCCACTCATTACCTGTATTAACTGCACCTGTTTGAACTCGTTACCTGTATAAAAGACACCTGTCCACACACAATCAAACAGATTCCAACCTCTCCACAATGGCCAAGACCAGAGAGCTGTGTAAGGACATCAGGGATAAAATTGTAGACCTGCACAAGGCTGGGATGGGCTACAGGACAATAGGCAAGCAGCTTGGTGAGAAGGAAAAAACTGTTGGCGCAATTATTAGAAAATGGAAGAAGTTCAAGATGACGGTCAATCACCCTCGGTCTGGGGCTCCATGCAAGATTTCACCTCGTGGGGCATCAATGATCATGAGGAAGGTGAGGGATCAGCCCAGAACTACACGGCAGGACCTGGTCAATGACCTGAAGAGAGCTGGGACCACAGTCTCAAAGAAAACCATTAGTAACACACTACGCCGTCATGGATTAAAATCCTGCAGCGCACGCAAGGTCCCCCTGCTTAAGCCAGTGCATGTCCAGGCCTGTCTGAAGTTTGCCAATGACCATCTGGATGATCCAGAGGAGGAATGGGAGAAGGTCATGTGGTCTGATGAGACAAAAATAGAGCTTTTTGGTCTAACTCCACTCGCCGTGTTTGGAGGAAGAAGAAGTATGAGTACAACCCCAAGAACACCATCCCAACCGTGAAGCATGGAGGTGGAAACATCATTCTTTGGGGATGCTTTTCTGCAAAGGGGACAGGACGACTGCACCGTATTGAGGGGAGGATGGATGGGGCCATGTATCGCGAGATCTTGGCCAACAACCTCCTTCCCTCAGTAAGAGCATTGAAGATGGGTCGTGGCTGGGTCTTCCAGCATGACAACGACACGAAGCACACAGCCATGGCAACTAAGGAGTGGCTCCGTAAGAAGCATCTCAAGGTCCTGGAGTGGCCTAGCCAGTCTCCAGACCTGAACCCAATAGAAAATCTTTGGAGGGAGCTGAAAGTCCGTATTGCCCAGCGACAGCCCCGAAACCTGAAGGATCTGGAGAAGATCTGTAGGGAGGAGTGGGCCAAAATCCCTGCTGCAGTGTGTGCAAACCTGGTCAAGAACTACAGGAAACGTATGATCTCTGTAATTGCAAACAAAGGTTTCTGTACCAAATATTAAGTTCTGCTTTTCTGATGTATCAAATACTTATGTCATGCAATAAAATGCAAATTAATTACTTAAAAATCATACAATGTGATTTTCTGGAGTTTTGTTTTAGATTCTGTCTCTCACAGTTGAAGTGTACCTATGATAAAAATGACAGACCTCTACATGCTTTGTAAGTAGGAAAACCTGCAAAATCGGCGGTGTATCAAATACTTGTTCTCCCCACTGTATGTGTTATTTCATAGTGTTGATGTCCACTATTATTTTACAATGTGGAAAATACCTGTTAGTTTTTCTTTAGAGTAGCCCTCCTGTTCTCCACTCATTACCTGTATTAACTGCACCTGTTTTGAACTCGTTACCTGTATAAAATACACCTGTCCACACACTCAATCAAACAGACTCCAACCTCTCCACAATGGCCAAGACCAGAGAGCTGTGTAAGGACATCAGGGATAAAATTGTAGACCTGCACAAGGCTGGGATGGGCTACAGGACAATAGGCAAGCAGCTTGGTGAGAAGGCAACAACTGTTGGCGCAATTATTAGAAAATGGAAGAAGTTCAAGATGACGGTCAATCACCCTCGGTCTGGGACTCCATGCAAGATCTCACCTCGTGGGGCATCAATGATCATGAGGAAGGTGAGGGATCAGCCCAGAACTACACGGCAGGACCTGGTCAATGACCTGAAGAGAGCTGGGACCACAGTCTCAAAGAAAACCATTAGTAACACACTACGCTGTCATGGATTAAAATCCTGCAGCGCACGCAAGGTCCCCCTGCTCAAGCCAGCGCATGTCCAGGCCCGTCTGAAGTTTGACAATGACCATCCGGATGATCCAGAGGAGGAATGGGAGAAGGTCATGTGGTCTGATGAGACAAAAATAGAGCTTTTTGGTCTAAACTCCACTCGCCGTGTTTGGAGGAAGAAGGATGAGTACAACCCCAATAACACCATCCCAACCGTGAAGCATGGAGGTGGAAACATCATTCTTTGGGGATGCTTTTCTGCAAAGGGGACAGGACGACTGCACCGTATTGAGGGGAGGATGGGATTCGGGGCCATGTATCGCAAGATCTTGTGCCAACAACCTCCTTCCCTCAGTAAGAGCATTGAAGATGGGTTGTGGCTGGGTCTTCCAACATGACAACGACCCGAAACAGACAGCCAGGGCAACTAAGGAGTGGCTCCATAAGAAGCATCTCAAGGTCCTGGAGTGGCCTAGCCAGTCTCCAGACCTGAACCCAATAGAAAATCTTTGGAGGGAGCTGAAAGTCCG
>NW_027256737.1:0-2640 GCF_045679555.1 Salvelinus alpinus
GTTGTGGCTATTTATGCTAATCGTGTAATTTTTTGAAACGGCTTCCCACAAAGTTCTTGATCGTACAATATGCATATTATTATTATTATTGGATAGAAAACAGTCTATAGTTTCTATAGGAGTTGAAATTTTGTCTCTAAGTGGAACAGAGCCCATTCTACAGCAATTTCCCTGACATGGAGTCAGATTCCAGAAATTTTGGCCACTGGTCTGGAGTCAGTTAAAAGGCCACTGTTATTGCTATGACTATACGGACACTGCTTACGTCTTCCCCTGGATGTCTTTACGTGATGACGATTTGAATCGTGTCGATTGCGCGTTCACAGGCACTATAAATTAAAAAACCCTGAGGCTAATCAGTCTTTCCTTGCTGCGTAACGCGCGTGCTGGACACCGACCCGCTCCTGTTCCAAGCGTTAGTTTAGCCTGTTATATTTCTCCGGTCATCTTTTCACTCGTTATAGGAGTTAAAAACATCATAAGGTAGTTAATTTAAAGCGTTTTATAGCAATTTATATCCGTTTAGTGCGATTTTGGGACATTTATTTTTGCAACGATGTGAAAAGTTGGGCACGCTTTTCAGTTCATCCCGAACGCAGTTGACATTTCCACATGGCAAGAGGACAGCTTTCCACCAAAAGACGATTTCTCCCAAGAAAGGATCCTTTGCCCAAGATACTGATGGAAGAACAGCTCAAGGTAGGACATTTTTATTATGATAAATCGTGTTTCTGTCGAAACATTTTAGTGGCTTCGGACGCCATGTTTTTTGACGTAGCATCGCTTGGCGCAAGCTGTATTGAAAAGTAAGGATAATTTAAAAAATGTAATTCCGCGATTGTATTAAGAATTAAATTGTCTATCAATCCCTGTCCACCCTATATTTTTTAGTCACGTTTATGAGTATTTATGTATAAGAGTAGATCACTGTCTAAGTGGCGCACAGACTTTTTCTGACCAGCTGAGCTACATTCCACATTGTCTAACCATGATTTTGGTGGCTAAATATAAACATTTTCGATCAAACTCTATATGGATTGTGTAATATGATGTTACAGGAGTGTCATCTGAAGAATTCTGAGAAGGTTAGTGAAAAAATTAATATATTTTGGCGATGTTTACTTTTATCGCTCACTTTGGCTAGAATCAATGCTGGGCTGCTATGTGCTATGTGCTATGCTAATATAACGATTTATTGTGTTTTCGCTGTAAGACACTTAGAAAATCTGAAATATTGTCTGTATTCACAGGATCTGTGTCTTTCGATTCGTGTATGCTGTGTATTTTTACGAAATGTTTGATGATTAGTAAGTAGGTAAACACGTTGCTCTAAGTAGTTTGTCTATTCCATTTGTGACGGTGGGTGCAATTGTAACCGATGCCATCTACCTGAAATATGCACTTTTTTCTAACAAAACCTATCCCATACCATAAATATGTTATCAGACTGTCATCTGATTAGTTTTTTTCTTGGTTAGGGGCTATAAATATCTTAGTTTAGCCGAATTGGTGATAGCTACTGGTGTTGGTGGACAAATAAAAGATGGTGGATTATGCTAATGTGTTTTTAGGTGCTAATGTGTACATCTTTACATATTGTGTCTTCCCTGTAAAACATTTAAAAAATCGGACATGTTGACTGGATTCACAAGATCTGCGTCTTTCATTAGCTGTATTGGACTTTAATGTGTGAAAGTTAAATATTTAAAAAAAATATTTTTTTTGAATTTCGCGGCACTGGTTTTTCAGTGGGGGTGGGGGGGGAGTGCCGCTAGCGCCACTCTCATCCTAGACAGGTTAATGTTAGGGTGAAGAGGGTTTCTCTTGTATTAAGTAAAGGCGCAACCACTCTCACTCACTACGTGGCACAGGATATGGTCTAGCGCCATGGTCAACACGGATCTAGAGCCCAAAGTCAGGACAATAGCAAGAGACTCTGGTTCACTGGATAAATGTCTGGATCAGTGTATTACTGTACTCCTATGCATACTGGTATTATTGAACATTGGCCTGTGGTTTGCTAGACTCTGTTTCCATACCAGCGCAATAGTTGAGTAACAAGGGAGACGACTCGAGATCTGAACTGCGAATGGATCGTCTTCGGGAGAAAAACTGGTGGATAACCCTTTTGAAAGACAAGACCGTTGAACCTCACAATATCAGTAGCCATCTGCGATGCGAGCAATGGTGGACAGCAATTGCATGTGGGGAGGAAGAGAGTGCTCCTGCTGCTGAGTCTGCCACCAAAAGCCTGGCAGTCAACAACCATAGCCCTAACAACTCAATCGTGGCCACTGGCCAGGCTGTGAGCAACGACCTGACTGTGAGCAACGAGCTGGCTGTGAGCTCCGGGGCTGCCAGTGACTCTAACGCAGCCTGTGTATCCAACAGACTCAACCATTCCCGAGACACATGTAGCATGGTTCAGATGCTCTATGCTAAAGTTGAACATGCTAACCACGCTAGACGCCACAGCATCCAGGATAAGGATATCCTGCTGAAGGGTATCAAAAAGTGTAAGAAGCTGTCCTTCGAGAACCCAGAGCGCAACCCGAAAAGGAAATCACCTAACCATTTGACGTGATGTTAGTTTAGATGCTGAGGTTACACTGTATGATTTGTATCTTTTGTGAAACAAAT
>NW_027256738.1:0-2599 GCF_045679555.1 Salvelinus alpinus
CATTTAAGTCATTTAGCAGACGCTCTTATCCAGAGCGACTTACAAATTGGTGCATTCACCTTATGATATCCAGTGGAACAACCACTTTACAATAGTGCATCTAACTCTTTTAAGGGGGGGGGTTAGAAGGATTACTTTATCCTATCCTAGGTATTCCTTAAAGAGGTGGGGTTTCAGGTGTCTCCGGAAGGTGGTGATTGACTCCGCTGACCTGGCGTCGTGAGGGAGTTTGTTCCACCATTGGGGTGCCAGAGCAGCGAACAGTTTTGACTGGGCTGAGCGGGAACTGTACTTCCTCAGAGGTAGGGAGGCGAGCAGGCCAGAGGTGGATGAACGCAGTGCCCTTGTTTGGGTGTAGGGCCTGATCAGAGCCTGAAGGTACGGAGGTGCCGTTCCCCTCACAGCTCCGTAGGCAAGCACCATGGTCTTGTAGCGGATGCGAGCTTCAACTGGAAGCCAGTGGAGAGAGCGGAGGAGCGGGGTGACGTGAGAGAACTTGGGAAAGTCTGAACACCAGACGGGCTGCGGCGTTCTGGATGAGTTGTAGGGGTTTAATGGCACAGGCAGGGAGCCCAGCCAACAGCGAGTTGCAGTAATCCAGACGGGAGATGACAAGTGCCTGGATTAGGACCTGCGCCGCTTCCTGCGTGAGGCAGGGTCGTACTCTGCGAATGTTGTAGAGCATGAACCTACAGGAACGGGTCACCGCCTTGATGTTAGTTGAGAACGACAGGGTGTTGTCCAGGATCACGCCAAGGTTCTTAGCACTCTGGGAGGAGGACACAATGGAGTTGTCAACCGTGATGGCGAGATCATGGAACGGGCAGTCCTTCCCCGGGAGGAAGAGCAGCTCCGTCTTGCCGAGGTTCAGCTTGAGGTGGTGATCCGTCATCCACACTGATATGTCTGCCAGACATGCAGAGATGCGATTCACCACCTGGTTATCAGAGGGGGGAAAGGAGAAGATTAATTGTGTGTCGTCTGCATAGCAATGATAGGAGAGACCATGTGAGGATATGACAGAGCCAAGTGACTTGGTGTATAGCGAGAATAGGAGAGGGCCTAGAACAGAGCCCTGGGGGACACCAGTGGTGAGAGCACGTGGTGCGGAGACAGATTCTCGCCACGCCACCTGGTAGGAGCGACCTGTCAGGTAGGACGCAATCCAAGCGTGGGCCGCGCCGGAGATGCCCAGCTCGGAGAGGGTGGAGAGGAGGATCTGATGGTTCACAGTATCAAAGGCAGCCGATAGGTCTAGAAGGATGAGAGCAGAGGAGAGAGAGTTAGCTTTAGCAGTGCGGAGCGCCTCCGTGACACAGAGAAGAGCAGTCTCAGTTGAATGACTAGTCTTGAAACCTGACTGATTTGGATCAAGAAGGTCATTCTGAGAGAGATAGCAGGAGAGCTGGCCAAGGACGGCACGTTCAAGAGTTTTGGAGAGAAAAGAAAGAAGGGATACTGGTCTGTAGTTGTTGACATCGGAGGGATCGAGTGTAGGTTTTTTCAGAAGGGGTGCAACTCTCGCTCTCTTGAAGACGGAAGGGACGTAGCCAGCGGTCAAGGATGAGTTGATGAGCGAGGTGAGGTAAGGGAGAAGGTCTCCGGAAATGGTCTGGAGAAGAGAGGAGGGGATAGGGTCAAGCGGGCAGGTTGTTGGGCGGCCGGCCGTCACAAGACGCGAGATTTCATCTGGAGAGAGAGGGGAGAAAGAGGTCAAAGCACAGGGTAGGGCAGTGTGAGCAGAACCAGCGGTGTCGTTTGACTTAGCAAACGAGGATCGGATGTCGTCGACCTTCTTTTCAAAATGGTTGACGAAGTCATCAGCAGAGAGGGAGGAGGGGGAGGAGGGGGAGGAGGATTCAGGAGGGAGGAGAAGGTGGCAAAGAGCTTCCTAGGGTTAGAGGCAGATGCTTGGAATTTAGAGTGGTAGAAATTGGCTTTAGCAGCAGAGACAGAAGAGGAGAATGTAGAGAGGAGGGAGTGAAAGGATGCCAGGTCCGCAGGGAGGCGAGTTTTCCTCCATTTCCGCTCGGCTGCCCGGAGCCCTGTTCTGTGAGCTCGCAATGAGTCGTCGAGCCACGGAGCAGGAGGGGAGGACCGAGCCGGCCTGGAGGATAGGGGACATAGAGAGTCAAAGGATGCAGAAAGGGAGGAGAGGAGGGTTGAGGAGGCAGAATCAGGAGATAGGTTGGAGAAGGTTTGAGCAGAGGGAAGAGATGATAGGATGGAAGAGGAGAGAGTAGCGGGGGAGAGAGAGCGAAGGTTGGGACGGCGCGATACCATCCGAGTAGGGGCAGTGTGGGAAGTGTTGGATGAGAGCGAGAGGGAAAAGGATACAAGGTAGTGGTCGGAGACTTGGAGGGGAGTTGCAATGAGATTAGTGGAAGAACAGCATCTAGTAAAGATGAGGTCAAGCGTATTGCCTGCCTTGTGAGTAGGGGGAAGGTGAGAGGGTGAGGTCAAAAGAGGAGAGGAGTGGAAAGAAGGAGGCAGAGAGGAATGAGTCAAAGGTAGACGTGGGGAGGTTAAAGTCACCCAGAACTGTGAGAGGTGAAAGCCATCCTCAGGAAAGGAGCTTATCAGGGCGTCAAGCTCATTG
>NW_027256739.1:0-2590 GCF_045679555.1 Salvelinus alpinus
GTTGGGAAAGGGGTCAAAACGGCAGTTGTTTGTGAAAGTTTAAAAAACACATGGTAATGCATTTAGTAAAACTGCTGTAACGTAAGTTCCATACTGAATAAACCTTCTCCGCATTTGACAAGCAGAGAAGTTAGAGGAAGTTTTAATCCAATATATTTTTGTCAAACTCTTTGGTTTAGTGGTCAAAATGATAGTTGTTTTGAATTGAATGAATCTGCTAACTTCTGACATTTTTTACCGAAGCCAGAAAAACAGGCGAAGGGTTACAAAAATAGCTCTAGTTACAGATTGGTAGCCCCGATTTGAATTCCGACGACTTGCGTGAAAAGCAGAAGAGTAGGGGAAGATTTTATATAGCAAACATGTTTTTCTGTAAAATGTTGGGAAAGGGGTCAAAACGGCAGTTGTTTGTGAAAGTTTAAAAAACACATGGTAATGCATTTAGTAAAACTGCTGTAACGTAAGTTCCATACTGAATAAACCTTCTCCGCATTTGACAAGCAGAGAAGTTAGAGGAAGTTTTAATCCAATATATTTTTGTCAAACTCTTTGGTTTAGTGGTCAAAATGATAGTTGTTTTGAATTGAATGAATCTGCTAACTTCTGACATTTTTTACCGAAGCCAGAAAAACAGGCGAAGGGTTACAAAAATAGCTCTAGTTACAGATTGGTAGCCCCGATTTGAATTCCGACGACTTGCGTGAAAAGCAGAAGAGTAGGGGAAGATTTTATATAGCAAACATGTTTTTCTGTAAAATGTTGGGAAAGGGGTCAAAACGGCAGTTGTTTGTGAAAGTTTAAAAAACACATGGTAATGCATTTAGTAAAACTGCTGTAACGTAAGTTCCATACTGAATAAACCTTCTCCGCATTTGACAAGCAGAGAAGTTAGAGGAAGTTTTAATCCAATATATTTTTGTCAAACTCTTTGGTTTAGTGGTCAAAATGATAGTTGTTTTGAATTGAATGAATCTGCTAACTTCTGACATTTTTTACCGAAGCCAGAAAAACAGGCGAAGGGTTACAAAAATAGCTCTAGTTACAGATTGGTAGCCCCGATTTGAATTCCGACGACTTGCGTGAAAAGCAGAAGAGTAGGGGAAGATTTTATATAGCAAACATGTTTTTCTGTAAAATGTTGGGAAAGGGGTCAAAAACGGCAGTTGTTTGTGAAAGTTTAAAAAACACATGGTAATGCATTTAGTAAAACTGCTGTAACGTAAGTTCCATACTGAATAAACCTTCTCCGCATTTGACAAGCAGAGAAGTTAGAGGAAGTTTTAATCCAATATATTTTTGTCAAACTCTTTGGTTTAGTGGTCAAAATGATAGTTGTTTTGAATTGAATGAATCTGCTAACTTCTGACATTTTTTACCGAAGCCAGAAAAACAGGCGAAGGGTTACAAAAATAGCTCTAGTTACAGATTGGTAGCCCCGATTTGAATTCCGACGACTTGCGTGAAAAGCAGAAGAGTAGGGGAAGATTTTATATAGCAAACATGTTTTTCTGTAAAATGTTGGGAAAGGGGTCAAAACGGCAGTTGTTTGTGAAAGTTTAAAAAACACATGGTAATGCATTTAGTAAAACTGCTGTAACGTAAGTTCCATACTGAATAAACCTTCTCCGCATTTGACAAGCAGAGAAGTTAGAGGAAGTTTTAATCCAATATATTTTTGTCAAACTCTTTGGTTTAGTGGTCAAAATGATAGTTGTTTTGAATTGAATGAATCTGCTAACTTCTGACATTTTTTACCGAAGCCAGAAAAACAGGCGAAGGGTTACAAAAATAGCTCTAGTTACAGATTGGTAGACCCGATTTGAAATCCGACTTGTTGCTTGAAAAGCAGAAGAGTAGGGGTAGATTTTATATAGAAAACATTGTTTTCTGTAAAATGTTGGGAAAGGGGTCAAAACGGCAGTTGTTTGTGAAAGTTGTTTTGAATTGAATGAATCTGCTAACTTCTGACATTTTTTACCGAAGCCAGAAAAACAGGCGAAGGGTTACAAAAATAGCTCTAGTTACAGATTGGTAGCCCCGATTTGAAATCCGACTTCTTGCTTGAAAAGCAGAAGAGTAGGGGAAGATTTTATATAGCAAACATGTTTTTCTGTAAAATGTTGGGAAAGGGGTCAAAACGGCAGTTGTTTGTGAAAGTTTAAAAAACACATGGTAATGCATTTAGTAAAACTGCTGTAACGTAAGTTCCATACTGAATAAACCTTCTCCGCATTTGACAAGCAGAGAAGTTAGAGGAAGTTTTAATCCAATATATTTTTGTCAAACTCTTTGGTTTAGTGGTCAAAATGATAGTTGTTTTGAATTGAATGAATCTGCTAACTTCTGACATTTTTTACCGAAGCCAGAAAAACAGGCGAAGGGTTACAAAAATAGCTCTAGTTACAGATTGGTAGCCCCGATTTGAATTCCGACGACTTGCGTGAAAAGCAGAAGAGTAGGGGAAGATTTTATATAGCAAACATGTTTTTCTGTAAAATGTTGGGAAAGGGGTCAAAAACGGCAGTTGTTTGTGAAAGTTTAAAAAACACATGGTAATGCATTTAGTAAAACTGCTGTAACGTAAGTTCCA
>NW_027256740.1:0-2577 GCF_045679555.1 Salvelinus alpinus
TGGGACTCTGTTTACTCAGCTGCTACAGTATGTGGTGTCTCTCCGATAGTTGTTGTACCAGCACATATGACTGTTATATCAACATATGACTGTTATATCAACATATGACTGTTATATCAACATATGACTGTTATATCAACATATGACTGTTATATCAACATATGAGTATTATATCAACATATGACTGTTATATCAACATATGACTGTTATATCAACATATGACTGTTATATCAACATATGACTGTTATATCAACATATGACTGTTATATCAACATATGACTGTTATATCAACATATGACTGTTATATCAACATATGACTGTTATATCAACATATGAGAGACAACAAGTGCTCATTGTGTAAATGAAATGTATGTTTTCAATAAACATTGGAGACTAAATATAGTTGACATGTTGTCAACAGTCTAAGCCAACCTCGTCTGTTTTGACGCTATGGGATTCTTGTGGCTGTATTATATCTAAGCCAACCTGTCTGTTTTGACGCTATGGGATTCTTGTGGCTGTATTATATCTAAGCCAACCTCGTCTGTTTTGACCCTATGGGATTCTTGTGGCTGTATTATATCTAAGCCAACCTGTCTGTTTTGACCCTATGGGATTCTTGTGGCTGTATTATATCTAAGCCAACCTCGTCTGTTTTGACGCTATGGGATTCTTGTGGCTGTATTATATCTAAGCCAACCTCGTCTGTTTTGACGCTATGGGATTCTTGTGGCTGTATTATATCTAAGCCAACCTCGTCTGTTTTGACGCTATGGGATTCTTGTGGCTGTATTATATCTAAGCCAACCTCGTCTGTTTTGACGCTATGGGATTCTTGTGGCTGTATTATATCTAAGCCAACCTCGTCTGTTTTGACGCTATGGGATTCTTGTGGCTGTATTATATCTAAGCCAACCTCGTCTGTTTTGACGCTATGGGATTCTTGTGGCTGTATTATATCTAAGCCAACCTCGTCTGTTTTGACGCTATGGGATTCTTGTGGCTGTATTATATCTAAGCCAACCTGTCTGTTTTGACGCTATGGGATTCTTGTGGCTGTATTATATCTAAGCCAACCTGTCTGTTTTGACGCTATGGGATTCTTGTGGCTGTATTATATCTAAGCCAACCTCGTCTGTTTTGACGCTATGGGATTCTTGTGGCTGTATTATATCTAAGCCAACCTCGTCTGTTTTGACGCTATGGGATTCTTGTGGCTGTATTATATCTAAGCCAACCTGTCTGTTTTGACGCTATGGGATTCTTGTGGCTGTATTATATCTAAGCCAACCTGTCTGTTTTGACGCTATGGGATTCTTGTGGCTGTATTATATCTAAGCCAACCTCGTCTGTTTTGACGCTATGGGATTCTTGTGGCTGTATTATATCTAAGCCAACCTCGTCTGTTTTGACGCTATGGGATTCTTGTGGCTGTATTATATCTAAGCCAACCTGTCTGTTTTGACGCTATGGGATTCTTGTGGCTGTATTATATCTAAGCCAACCTGTCTGTTTTGACGCTATGGGATTCTTGTGGCTGTATTATATCTAAGCCAACCTCGTCTGTTTTGACGCTATGGGATTCTTGTGGCTGTATTATATCTAAGCCAACCTCGTCTGTTTTGACGCTATGGGATTCTTGTGGCTGTATTATATCTAAGCCAACCTGTCTGTTTTGACGCTATGGGATTCTTGTGGCTGTATTATATCTAAGCCAACCTGTCTGTTTTGACGCTATGGGATTCTTGTGGCTGTATTATATCTAAGCCAACCTCGTCTGTTTTGACGCTATGGGATTCTTGTGGCTGTATTATATCTAAGCCAACCTGTCTGTTTTGACGCTATGGGATTCTTGTGGCTGTATTATATCTAAGCCAACCTGTCTGTTTTGACGCTATGGGATTCTTGTGGCTGTATTATATCTAAGCCAACCCGTCTGTTTTGACCCTATGGGATTCTTGTGGCTGTATTATATCTAAGCCAACCTCGTCTGTTTTGACGCTATGGGATTCTTGTGGCTGTATTATATCTAAGCCAACCCGTCTGTTTTGACCCTATGGGATTCTTGTGGCTGTATTATATCTAAGCCAACCTCGTCTGTTTTGACGCTATGGGATTCTTGTGGCTGTATTATATCTAAGCCAACCTGTCTGTTTTGACGCTATGGGATTCTTGTGGCTGTATTATATCTAAGCCAACCTCGTCTGTTTTGACGCTATGGGATTCTTGTGGCTGTATTATATCTAAGCCAACCTCGTCTGTTTTGACGCTATGGGATTCTTGTGGCTGTATTATATCTAAGCCAACCTCGTCTGTTTTGACGCTATGGGATTCTTGTGGCTGTATTATATCTAAGCCAACCTCGTCTGTTTTGACGCTATGGGATTCTTGTGGCTGTATTATATCTAAGCCAACCTGTCTGTTTTGACGCTATGGGATTCTTGTGGCTGTATTATATCTAAGCCAACCTGTCTGTTTTGACGCTATGGGATTCTTGTGGCTGTATTATATCTAAGCCAACCTCGTCTGTTTTGACGCTATGGGATTCTTGTGGCTGTATTATATCTAAGCCAACCT
>NW_027256741.1:0-2567 GCF_045679555.1 Salvelinus alpinus
ACAGTACAGGAGAGTACAGTACATTACAGGAGAGTACAGTACATTACAGGAGAGTACAGTACATTACAGGAGAGTACAGTACATTACAGGAGAGTACAGTACATTACAGGAGAGTACAGTACATTACAGGAGAGTACAGTACATTACAGGAGAGTACAGTACATTACAGGATAGTACAGTACATTACAGGAGAGTACAGTACATTACAGGAGAGTACATTACAGGAGAGTACAGTACATTACAGGATAGTACAGTACATTACAGGAGAGTACAGTACATTACAGGAGAGTACAGTACATTACAGGAGAGTACAGTACATTACAGGAGAGTACAGTACATTACAGGAGAGTACAGTACATTACAGGAGAGTACAGTACATTACAGTAGAGTACAGTACATTACAGGAGAGTACAGTACATTACAGGAGAGTACAGTACATTACAGGAGAGTACAGTACATTACAGGAGAGTACAGTACATTACAGGAGAGTACAGTACATTACAGGAGAGTACAGTACATTACAGGAGAGTACAGTACATTACAGGAGAGTACAGTACATTACAGGAGAGTACAGTACATTACAGGAGAGTACAGTACATTACAGGAGAGTACAGTACATTACAGGATAGTACAGTACATTACAGGAGAGTACAGTACATTACAGGAGAGTACAGTACATTACAGGAGAGTACAGTACATTACAGGAGAGTACAGTACATTACAGGAGAGTACAGTACATTACAGGATAGTACAGTACATTACAGGAGAGTACAGTACATTACAGGAGAGTACAGTACATTACAGGAGAGTACAGTACATTACAGGAGAGTACAGTACATTACAGGAGTAGTGAACAGTACATTACAGGAGAGTACAGTACATTACAGGATAGAGTACAGTACATTACAGGAGAGTACAGTACATTACAGGAGAGTACAGTACATTACAGGAGAGTACAGTACATTACAGGAGAGTACAGTACAGGAGAGTACAGTACATTACAGGAGAGTACAGTACATTACAGGAGAGTACAGTACATTACAGGAGAGTACAGTACATTACAGGAGAGTACAGTACATTACAGGAGAGTACAGTACATTACAGGAGAGTACAGTACATTACAGGAGAGTACAGTACATTACAGGAGAGTACAGTACATTACAGGAGAGTACAGTACATTACAGGAGAGTACAGTAGTACATTACAGGAGAGTACAGTACATTACAGGAGAGTACAGTACATTACAGGAGAGTAGCAGTACATTACAGGAGAGTACAGTACATTACAGGAGAGTACAGTACATTACAGGAGAGTACAGTACATTACAGGAGAGTACAGTACATTACAGGAGAGTACAGTACAGGAGAGTACAGTACATTACAGGAGAGTACAGTACATTACAGGAGAGTACAGTACATTACAGGAGAGTACAGTACATTACAGGAGAGTACAGTACATTACAGGAGAGTACAGTACATTACAGGAGAGTACAGTACATTACAGGAGAGTACAGTACATTACAGGAGAGTACAGTACATTACAGGAGAGTACAGTACATTACAGGAGAGTACAGTACATTACAGGAGAGTACAGTACATTACAGGAGAGTACAGTACATTACAGGAGAGTACAGTACATTACAGGAGTACAGTACAGTACAGTACATTACAGGAGAGTACAGTACATTACAGGAGAGTACAGTACATTACAGGAGAGTACAGTACATTACAGGAGAGTACAGTACATTACAGGAAGTACAGTACAGGAGAGTACAGTACATTACAGGAGAGTACAGTACATTACAGGAGAGTACAGTACATTACAGGAGAGTACAGTACATTACAGGAGAGTACAGTACATTACAGGAGAGTACAGTACATTACAGGAGAGTACAGTACATTACAGGAGAGTACAGTACATTACAGGAGAGTACAGTACATTACAGGAGAGTACAGTACATTACAGGAGAGTACAGTACATTACAGGAGAGTACAGTACATTACAGGAGAGTACAGTACATTACAGGAGAGTACAGTACATTACAGGAGAGTACAGTACATTACAGGAGAGTACAGTACATTACAGGAGAGTACAGTACATTACAGGAGAGTACAGTACATTACAGGAGAGTACAGTACATTACAGGAGAGTACAGTACATTACAGGAGAGTACAGTACATTACAGGAGAGTACAGTACAGGAGAGTACAGTACATTACAGGAGAGTACAGTACATTACAGGAGAGTACAGTACATTACAGGAGAGTACAGTACATTACAGGAGAGTACAGTACATTACAGGAGAGTACAGTACATTACAGGAGAGTACAGTACATTACAGGAGAGTACAGTACATTACAGGAGAGTACAGTACATTACAGGAGAGTACAGTACATTACAGGAGAGTACAGTACATTACAGGAGAGTACAGTACATTACAGGAGAGTACAGTACATTACAGGAGAGTACAGTACATTACAGGAGAGTACAGTACATTACAGGAGAGTACAGTACATTACAGGAGAGTACAGTACATTACAGGAGAGTACAGTACATTACAGGAGAGTA
>NW_027256742.1:0-2567 GCF_045679555.1 Salvelinus alpinus
CTTCTATTCGCCAGCGGTTTTGGTGGCCTACTCAGGAGCGGGACACGCGTCGTTTCGTGGCTGCTTGTTCGGACTGCGCGAGACTAAGTCAGGTAACTCTCCTCCTGCCGGTCGTCTCAGACCGCTTCCCATTCCTTCTCGACCATGGTCTCACATCGCCTTAGACTTTATTACCGGTCTGCCTTCGTCTGCGGGGAAGACTGTGATTCTTACGGTTATCGATAGGTTCTCTAAGGCGGCACATTTCATTCCCCTCGCTAAGCTTCCTTCCGCTAAGGAGACGGCACAAATCATCATTGAGAATGTGTTCAGAATTCATGGCCTCCCGTTAGACGCCGTTTCAGACAGAGGTCCGCAATTCACGTCACAGTTTTGGAGGGAGTTCTGTCGTTTGATTGGTGCTTCCGTCAGTCTCTCTTCCGGGTTTCATCCCCAGTCTAACGGTCAAGCAGAAAGGGCCAATCAGTCGATTGGTCGCATTTTACGCAGCCTTTCGTTTCGAAACCCTGCGTCTTGGGCAGAACAGCTCCCCTGGGCTGAGTACGCTCACAACTCGCTTCCTTCGTCTGCTACCGGGCTGTCCCCGTTTCAGAGTAGTCTTGGCTACCAGCCTCCTCTGTTTTCGTCCCAGCTCGCCGAGTCCAGCGTTCCCTCCGCTCAGGCTTTTGTCCAACGTTGTGAGCGCACCTGGAGGAGGGTCAGGTCTGCACTTTGCCGTTACAGGGCGCAGACTGTGAGAGCCGCCAATAAGCGTAGGATTAAGAGTCCTAGGTATTGTCGCGGTCAGAGAGTGTGGCTTTCCACTCGTAACCTTCCCCTTACGACAGCTTCTCGCAAGTTGACTCCGCGGTTCATTGGTCCGTTCCGTGTCTCTCAGGTCGTCAATCCTGTCGCTGTGCGACTGCTTCTTCCGCAACATCTTCGTCGCGTCCACCCTGTCTTCCATGTCTCCTGTGTCAAGCCTTTTCTTCGCGCCCCCGTTCGTCTTCCCTCCCCCCCCGTCCTTGTCGAGGGCGCTCCTATTTACAAGGTACGGAAGATCATGGACATGCGTTCTCGGGGACGTGGTCACCAGTACTTAGTGGATTGGGAGGGTTACGGTCCTGAGGAGAGGAGTTGGGTTCCATCTCGGGACGTGCTGGACCGTTCGTTGATCGATGATTTCCTTCGTTGCCGCCAGGGTTCCTCCTCGAGTGCGCCAGGAGGCGCTCGGTGAGTGGGGGGGTACTGTCATGTTTTGTCTTTGATCATGTCTTGTCCCTGTGCTTCCCTCTGCTGGTCTTATTAGGTTCTTTCTCTTTCTCTCTCTCTATCGTTCCGTTCATGCTCCCAGCTGTTTCTCATTCTCCCTACGACCTCATTTACTCTTTCACACCTGTCCCCTATTTTGCCCTCTGATTAGAGTCCCTATTTCTCCCTCTGTTTTCCGCTCCTGTCCTTGTCGGATTCTTGTTTGATGTTTGCAGTTCCTGTGTCTTGTTCCGCCCTGTCGTGTTCTTTTGCCTTCTTCAGATGCTGCGTGTGAGCAGGTGTCTATGTCAGCTACGGCCTGTGCCTTCCTGAAGCGACCTGCAGTCTGTGGTCGCGTCTCCAGTCGTTCCTCTCTATTGACGAGAGGATTTCAGTTTCCTGTTTTGGATTTCCATTGATTTATATCCAGGAGTATCATTATTTGTTTTATACTGGAATAAAGACTCTGTTACTATTACGTCGCTTTTGGGTCCTCATTCATCTGCATAACAATATGGCCTTCTTCCTGGCTATTACATATTTATGCATATATTGTAACGTTTTATTCCATGGTACATAATATGCAATGGACAGCAAGGCGAGTTTGGCACCCCAGCGTGTTTGACATTCAAACAGATCTGAAGCGCAGAGACCAGGCAGACTCAGCTGGCGGTTTACATTTGCGGTTTACATCTCTTTAAACCTAGGGCTCTTCTGGCAGCCGCTCAGAACAGCCAGACCCAGATGTTGGGTGTATAGCCGGCCGTGGCTGACGGCCAAGTGCTGTGCGATGGTGGCTAGGTGAGCAGAGATTGAAAGGGATGGAGAGGGAGGGAGGGGAGCAGGGGTAGAGGGGAGAGATATAAGGATGTGAGATAGAGAGAGAGCGGGGGGGGGAGGGGATGTGGAAGAGAGAGATTAGATGAGGGAGAGAAAGAGAGAGAGTCGCTGGCTCAGTGTGCTATAACAGTGTGCTATAAGGACAGATGCTGCGTTTGAATGTATCACCAGTGAACAGAGCTTTATACGGCTGTGTTCTGACCAGTTTTACAGCAGGCGGTTGGGTTTACAAGAGCACAGAAAATAGAGCGCAGTCTTACAATCCATTACTAGTGCCAGTTTAAAATACATAGATAGATAGCTATGCTATTTATACATTATTAATACTGTAGGCTACTAATTGTGACTTTTGCACTGAGATGGAGGGGTCCATATGTAATTACTGGATAATATAATATCATGATGTACTAGATACATTACACCTAGTAATGTATCTGTGTGTGTGTGTGTGTATTTGTGTGCGAGTGAGCAAACACGTGTATGCTGCAAGTATGTGC
>NW_027256743.1:0-2564 GCF_045679555.1 Salvelinus alpinus
CATATATATTACAGTACAGATGGTTGACCTACTGCATTCACCATATACAGTGGGGAGAACAAGTATTTGATACACTGACGATTTTGCAGGTTTTCCTACTTACAAAGCATGTAGAGGTCTGTAATTTTTATCATAGGTACACTTCAACTGTGAGAGAAGGAATCTAAAACAAAAATCCAGAAAATCACATTGTATGATTTTTAAGTAATTAATTTGCATTTTATTGCATGACATAAGTATTTGATACATCAGAAAAGCAGAACTGAATATTTGGTACAGAAACCTTAGTTTGCAATTACAGAGATCATACGTTTCCTGTAGTTCTTGACCAGGTTTGCACACACTGCAGCAGGGATTTTGGCCCACTCCTCCATACAGACCTTCTCCAGATCCTTCAGGTTTCGGGGCTGTCGCTGGGCAATACGGACTTTCGGCTCCCTCCAAAGATTTTCTATTGGGTTCAGGTCTGGAGACTGGCTAGGCCACTCCAGGACCTTGAGATGCTTCTTACGGAGCCACTCCTTAGTTGCCCTGGCTGTGTGTTTCGGGTCGTTGTCATGCTGGAAGACCCAGCCACGACCCATCTTCAATGCTCTTACTGAGGGAAGGAGGTTGTTGGTCAAGATCTCGCGATACATGGCCCCATCCATCCTCCCCTCAATACGGTGCAGTCGTCCTGTCCCCTTTGCAGAAAAGCATCCCCAAAGAATGATGTTTCCACCTCCATGCTTCACGGTTGGGATGGTGTTCTTGGGGTTGTACTCATCCTTCTATTCCTCCAAACACGGCGAGTGGAGTTTAGAGCAAAAAGCTCTATTTTTGTCTCATCAGACCACATGACCTTCTCCCATTCCTCCTCTGGATCATCCAGATGGTCATTGGCAAACTTCAGACGGGCCTGGACATGCGCTGGCTTGAGCAGGGGGACCTTGCGTGCGCTGCAGGATTTTAATCCATGACGGCGTAGTGTGTAACTAATGGTTTTCTTTGAGACTGTGGTCCCAGCTCTCTTCAGGTCATTGACCAGGTCCTGCCGTGTAGTTCTGGGCTGATCCCTCACATTCCTCATGATCATTGATGCCCCACGAGGTGAGATCTTGCATGGAGCCCCAGACCGAGGGTGATTGACCGTCATCTTGAACTTCTTCCATTTTCTAATAATTGTGCCAACAGTTGTTGCCTTCTCACCAAGCTGCTTGCCTATTGTCCTGTAGCCCATCCCAGCCTTGTACAGGTCTACAATTTATCCCTGATGTCCTTACACAGCTCTCTGGTCTTGGCCATTGTGGAGAGGTTGGAGTCTGTTTGATTGAGTGTGTGGACAGGTGTCTTTTATACAGGTAACGAGTTCAAACAGGTGCAGTTAATACAGGTAATGAGTGGAGAACAGGAGGGCTTCTTAAAGAAAAACTAACAGGTCTGTGAGAGCCGGAATTCTTACTGGTTGGTAGGTGATCAAATACTTATATCATGCAATAAAATGCAAATGAATTACTTAAAAATCATACAATGTGATTTTCTGGATTTTTGTTTTAGATTCCGTCTCTCACAGTTAAAGTGTACCTATGATAAAAATGACAGACCTCTACATGCTTTGTAAGTAGGAAAACCTGCAAAATCGGCAGTGTATCAAATACTTGTTCTCCCCACTGTATATTATAGTACAGTAGGTAGGCCTAGTATACTGCATCCAATACAGTACAGTACAGAAGGTAGACCTACTGCATTCACCATATAGATTACAGTACTGTAGGTTGGTCTACTGCATTCACCATATTGATTACAGTACTGTAGGTTGGTCTACTGCATTCACCATATAGATTACAGTACAGTAGGTAGACCTACTGCATTCACCATATTGATTACAGTACTGTAGGTAGGCCTACTGCATTCACCGTATATATTACAGTACAGATGGTTGACCTACTGCATTCACCATATAGATTACAGTACAGTAGGTAGGTCTACTGCATTCACCATATATATTATAGTACAGTAGGTCGACGTACTGCATTCACCATATAGATTACAGTACAGTAGGTAGGCCTACTGCATTCACCATATATATTACAGTACAGTAGGTAGGCCTAGTCTACTGCATCCAATACAGTACAGAAGGTAGACCTACTGCATTCACCATATAGATTACAGTACTGTAGGTATGCCTACTGCATTCACCATATATATTACAGTACAGATGGTTGACCTACTGCATTCACCTTATATATTTTAGTATAGTAGGTAGACCTACTGCATTCACCATATAGATTACAGTACAGTAGGTAGACCTACTGCATTCACCATATAGATTACAGTAGGTAGGCCTAGTCTACTGCATCCAATACAGTACAGAAGGTAGACCTACTGCATTCACCATATAGATTACAGTACAGTAGGTAGACCTACTGCATTCACCATATAGATTACAGTAGATTAGGTAGGCCTACTGCATTCACCATTTACAGTACAGCAGGTAGTCCTACTGCATTCACCAGTTACAGTACAGTAGGTAGACCTACTGCATTCACCATTTACAGTACAGATGGTAGGCCTACTGCATTCAC
>NW_027256744.1:0-2555 GCF_045679555.1 Salvelinus alpinus
AAAGTGTTTTTTTTCAATTTCATGCTTGAAACTCGCTGAAATTGGTTCCTATCCTCTAGTTTAAGCAGTACTGCAAAAAATTTCACTAACAGAGTGCATTAAACACGATTTAGAGCTTGTTTAACTTCTTCAGGCTGCAAGCCCGACATCGGGATCAATATGACAACAGCCACTGCAAGTGCAGGGCGCGAAATTCAAAATCTATTTTTGTAAAATATTTAACTTTCACACATTAACAAGTCCAATACAGCATTTGAAAGATAAACATCTTGTCAATCCAGCCAACATGTCCGATTTTTTAAATGTTTTACAGAGAAAACACCACATATATTTATGTTAGCTCACCACCAAATAAAAAAGAGGACAGACATTTTTCACAGCACAAGTAGGATGAAGTAGCATGCACAAGCCAACCTAACTAACCTAAAACCAACCTAAATAACCTAGAAAAAACTACCTCAGATGACAGTCCTATAACATGTTACACAATAAATCTATGTTTTGTTCAAAAAAAATGCATATTTTAGCTATAAATCAGTTTTACATTACTGCTACCATCATAGCTACAGTAAGAAATCGCACGGGAGTAGCCAGAGAAAATACAGACACCAACGTCAACTACCTTATTACACTTCAGAAAACATTTCAGAGAAATATATGGTGGATAGCTAATGAAAGAGAAAGATCTTGTGAATACAGACAATATTTCAGATTCTTTAAATGTTTTACAGCGAAAACACCACATATATTCATGTTAGCTCACCACCAAATACAAAAAGAGAGACACTTATTTTTCACAGCACCGGTAGCATGCAGCTAGCATGCAGCTAGCATGCAAAGCCAACCTAACTAACCTAGAACTAACCTAAATAACCTAGAAAAAACTCCCTCAGATGACAGTCCTATAACATGTTACACAATAAATCTATGTTTTGTTCAAAAAAAATGCATATTTTAGCTATAAATCAGTTTTACATTACTGCTACCATCATAGCTACAGTAAGAAATCGCACGGGAGTAGCCAGAGAAAATACAGACACCAACGTCAACTACCTTATTACACTTCAGAAAACATTTCAGAGAAATATATGGTGGATAGCTAATGAAAGAGAAAGATCTTGTGAATACAGACAATATTTCAGATTCTTTAAATGTTTTACAGCGAAAACACCACATATATTCATGTTAGCTCACCACCAAATACAAAAAGAGAGACATATTTTTCACAGCACCGGTAGCATGCAGCTAGCATGCAGCTAGCATGCAAAGCCAACCTAACTAACCTAGAACTAACCTAAATAACCTAGAAAAAACTCCCTCAGATGACAGTCCTATAACATGTTACACAATAAATCTATGTTTTGTTCAAAAAAAATGCATATTTTAGCTATAAATCAGTTTTACATTACTGCTACCATCATAGCTACAGTAAGAAATCGCACGGCAGTAGCCAGAGAAAACAGACACCAACGTCTACTTCTAATTTCACATCAGAAAAGATTTCAGAAAAATATATGGTGGATAGCTAATGAAAGAGAAAGATCTTGTGAATACAGACAATATTTCCGATTTCTGAAGTGTTTTACAGCGAAAACACAATATATCGTTATATTAGCTTACTACAATAGCTAACACCCAGCAGCATTGATTCTAGTCAAACGCTAGCGATAGCACAGTTCGACAGATATATGAAAAAGCATCCCAAATTGGGTCCTTATCTTTGTTGATTTTCCATCAGAATGTTCTCCAAAGGGTCCTTTGTTCAGAACCGTGTTCATTTGGACCTAGAACGAACGATGTCCCTGTTGAATTAGCATGACACACTGGCCATGCCATGCTAACCTCTCCGTCTTGACAAAATTCTTGCGTCGCATCACGTCTAAAGTCCAGAATAAATTTCAATAATATAATTAAAGTATATTGAAAAAACATACTTTAGGATGATTTTGTGACATGTATCAAAGAAAATCGAAGCTGGAGGTCATATTCACCTATAACGAGTGTTTTCCAGGAGCGCGGTCCAGTTCCTACTTCGCGCCCAGAAAAAATTATAAAGTGCGCACTTATCACTCAAAGAGGTTCCTTTCAGTCCCTGACAGAGATAATCAAGTCCTTTTTTCTCTCACTTCCGCATGACAACCAGGGGAAGATGTGTGACGTGTTTGTACAGTCCCAAGTGCCAAGGCCTTTTATAGAGAGTATCTTGAAGAGAGACATAGCTTCTTGGAAAATTCACTTTTTCCAGAAAATGGGCTGTAAAAAGAGTTATGTTTCACTTAGAGAAATAATTAAACCTGTTTTAGAAACTAGAAGGTGTTTTATATCCAAAGGTAATAAATAATATGCATATTGTACGAGCAAGAATTGAGTACGAGGCCGTTTGAAATGGGCACCTTTTTTCTGGCTACTCAATAATTTCCCTTGCAGCCATAAGAGGTTAAGGAAAAGTGTTTTTTTTCAATTTCATGCTTGAAACTCGCTGAAATTGGTTCCTATCCTCTAGTTTAAGCAGTACTGCAAAAAATTTCACTAACAGAGTGCATTAAACACGATTT
>NW_027256745.1:0-2549 GCF_045679555.1 Salvelinus alpinus
GACGCGGGACATCTACTTTAATCTCTCTGATGATTACCCAGATGAACTTCCCTGATACGGTTTCTGACAGTTTGTGCAGAAATTCTTTGGGTTGTGCAAACCCACAGTTTCATCAGCTGTCCGGGTGGCTGGTCTCCGGCGATCTCACAGGTGAAGAAGCCGGATGTGGAGGTCCTGGGCTAGCGTGGTTACATGTAGTCTGCCAGTGAGACCGGTTGGACGTACTCCCAAATTGGCCGTATCCGAAATTCTCTAAAACGAAGTTGGAGGCGGCTTATGGTAGAGAAATTAACATTAAATTATCTGGCATCAGCTCTGGTGGACATTTCTGCAGTCAGCATGCCAACTGCACGCTCCCTCAACTTGAGACATCTGTGGCATTGTGCTGTGTGACAAAAGTGCACATTTTAGAGTGGACTTTAATCGTCCCCAGCACAAGATCATGCTGTTCAATCAGCTTCTTGATATGCCACACCTGTCAGGTGGATGGATTGTGTGTATGGAACATTTCTGGGATATTGTATTACAGCTCATGAAACATGGGACCAACACTTTACATGTTGCTTTTATATTTTTGTTCAGTTGACCACATAGCTACCTGGACTATCTACATCAACCCTTTTCCCACTAACTCTTTTTGACTCTATGCACACACACTGGACTCTACCCACACACTCACACATACTTACACTCCAACACATACACACAAACTCACTCACACCACACTCGCTGCTGCTACTGTCTATTATCTCTACTGTTGCCTAGTCACATTAACCCTACCTATATGTTCTCACTCAATGTCCTCGTACCCCTGCACTTCAATTCTGGTACCCCATGCAAATAGCCAAGCTATCATTGCTCATTGTGTATTTTTTCCTTGTGTTTTTGTTTTATTGCTATTATTATTATTTGTATTGTTATTTTATATTTGTATTGTATTATGCATTGTTGGGAAGGGCTGTAAACATTTCACTGGTAATCTACATCTGTTGTTTGCGAAGTATGTGACAATTAAAATTAGATTTCTTTTTTTATGATTTTTTTTAGGTCTATCGTAGTGCATTTTCTTGTATGTAAAGCAAATGTCTGTTATAAACAGACAATAAATAAATATCTAACCTAAATAAGACCAGTTGGCTGGCCTACAATTGACATTGTAGTTGACAGCGTACTGATGTGTAGAGTGTATATAGTGTACAGATGAATCATTGAATCGCTCATCAAATGCATTTTAAAATGTTCAATTGGGGACATTAAAGTTATCATTATCTTATCCAGGAGTCATAAAATGACCAAATACACCCAACCAATTTGAAGTCTAATTAGTAAAAACTGTGAATTTCTAAATGAGAGAAATATTTAATTCATTCAGACATGGCCCAATTTCTCTAATTGAATTATTCAAATGCTGTCCAATACTGCCATTTGGTGGACAAGAAGAGGATAGTCCAGACACATGTCACTTTTTGGAATCAAATCAAATGTTCAAATCAGGTAAATTCACATGAAAATGAACAAAATAAATAAGAGTCTGTGTCATTCCAGAAAATTATATTTTATTAATGCTTATTTTATCAGTGCAAAAAATGTGGTAATTTGTACAAATTACATTAAAACGTATTGAGTGAACAAACATGCATTTCTGAGCCGTCAGTCACATTTGATGACCAAAACACTGTTTTTTTGTGTGCTAATGTTAACTTGAAAGTTTAAAAAAAATCCCACGTTCACATGCTAGTCGGAACTAGGAAACTGACATTTCTGACTTGCTAACTGGTTAGAGTTCACATGTGATTGGTGACACTTTAATTGGGGAGGACAGGCTTGTGGTAATGGCTGGAGCGGAATTTGTGGAATGGTATCAAATACATGCTTTCTATGTGTTTGATGCCATTCCATTTGCACTGTTCCAGCCATTATTATGAGCCATCCTCCCTTCAACAGCCTCCACTGTTGTAGTTATACACGCGCAGCATTCAACCAGTTAGCAAGTCAGAAATGTCAGAGTTCCGACTAGCAAATGAATGTGGCATTAATTCATAAAAAAGCATCACACAAATTCCTTTACATCCAGGGATTTCACCCATCAGTCACCGACTGGCTTCTCAGAGAATCTGCAAACGGAGTAAAAACATTGACAAGATAGTCAAGTGACCTCTCTAACAATGGAAATACATGTCCTCAAAGATGGAAGGCAGGTCGGCAGAGGCAAGATCAGACGGGACCGTTCTATCCAATGAGAAGGCAGCTATGTGTGCGAACAACAGGCCATAGAGTTAGATAAAGAACTAATCTTTGTATTTGTGCTATTATAGCATCTGTGACAGCATGGCAGTGACATTGAGGCTATCTCCATTTTAAAGTAGTTCATTTTCTTCTTCTTAATTGGATGATTGTGCGCAACTCATAGGAATCACCACCCAGTTCACTACTTTAAAATGGTGGAAGCTCTCCAAGGACGTAGCTACATATGAGGACAATGAGGTCCGGACCTCAGTCATTTATTTCCTATTTCAACTCAGTCGGTGTCTCAACTTACTGTTGAGAAT
>NW_027256746.1:0-2546 GCF_045679555.1 Salvelinus alpinus
CAGCGCAATCAAGGAATTTCCTAATGCACATCTTAAGGTCTGTCAGACCCTTGGAGCCTGGTCCGTTTTCAACGGGTGTGTTCTCTAACAGTGTCTCTATGGACAGGATACCATTCTGTGGTGAGAAGGTTCCATTTATCTGGCAGTGTAGGTGAGACCGGTGTAAGTGCTGGGCCATTCTTGCAGGATAACAGCACCCTTTGATAGTGAGGGAAGATAGAACAGGTGTTTGTAGGACAGGTCCTCAAAAACTATGTTCCAATTACCAAGCTACAAGCATCATCGTGGTTATATTGCAAATTAATGGCTGGACTGTCCAGTCGTAATCGGTTCCTCAAAGGAACCATTGTCGGATTACCAAGCTTGAGGCAGCATCATGGTTGACTTGTGCATCTGTGGTTGGATTGGTCAGACAGATGTGGAATACACAGCAGTGTTTGGTCAGACCTTAACAACCCCCTCAAAAGTCAATGAGGCTATATATAAGCTACTATAACTGAACCACTATACCAATCAGAATGGAGAACTACAAGAGAGGCCCTGTTTTAGGCAACGGTGCATATGGAACCGTGTACAAAGTTACTTGTCTGACTACTGGGAAGGAGTATGCCTTGAAATACCACACCCGCGGCGTAGAGGACACAACAGTCAGAGAGCTCTCATGTCTCGCAGCACTAAGGGGTCACCCATATGTGATTCACATGCACGATTGCTTTGTAGATAATGACACGATAGCCATGCTCATGGCCTACGTACCCTACACCTTGGGTGACGCGATCCACAATGGATACGGTGTGAAGTCGTACTACGAAGAAGACCGCGACCAAGAGTGTCTCCCTTTCAGTTTCGTTGCTCACTTTAGTGCACAGGTGGCTAATGCCCTGTCCTACATGCACAGACTGAATATGGTACACAGGGACCTGACGCCTTACAACGTGCTGCTGACAGAAGATCTCACAGTGAAGGTGGCTGACATGGGCCTCTCTAGACAGTCCTCCAACTGGATGAGCCCAAATGTGGTCACCGAGGCGTACAGGGCCCCTGAATTGTTCCTGGAAAGACGTAGATCTATAGAGTACACATGTGCCATAGACATGTGGAGCCTAGGGGTTTTGATAGTGGATGCAATGGAAGGGAGGGTTAAATTCGCTAGGGGTAACGTCAGACGTGTGACTATGTCCACCTACGAGATTATCACAAGGACTCTATGTCCCAAAGACCACCCCGGTGCATCAAGTACACCCTGTGACCCTGACATCATAATGCCTAAAGTGATGCAGTATGAACTGGTGAAAAGGATAGTCTTCAGATTGCTGAAGTTCCGTGCCCCAGAGAGACTTTTGGCTCATGAGCTGCTTCAGGACACAGAATGGATGCGTGCTGCTGATATGACCAGGGAAGACCAAGTTATAGTTAGAGACCAGATACAGCGCACTAAAAGTTCACACACCAGTGAGGTGTTGAGGTGAAGACAATAACACCAACAGGACAGTGTGCGATGACTCGTTTTACATGTTTTATTCAATATCCTTATACATTCATGATTGATATGGTATCATTGTACTGTCACAAAAGCAGATATATCATCAATAAATGATTTAATAAGAAATGCATCACATGCGTCCTATATGTGAGTGTTATATACAAAAGTCCAACAGTAGAGGGTACACTATTGCTTGCACTACACAAGACAAGCAACGGGCAACAGATATAATCGGCACATGACTAAATGGACATGATCAGCGTTGCCATCGTAATGAACAGTGGTGTCAGGATGTGTGTTTGGAGGTTAGTTCCAGCAGACGGCCAAGACTTTTCCAATCCGTCTATCATCCTCTTCAGGTTCCGTATACCTGTAGGGGAGAGACAGGGTGAGCCCAATGCAAATAGTAGTAGTAGTAGTAGTAGTGTAATTAAAAGGAAAGAACGTGCAACACACTGTCACTGATGTTGAGCAGTTTCACCGGTGTCCTCACATCCTCCAACTCCTTCAGATCTGGCATGGTCAACATTGGGTTTCTTCGGGTTGTTGTAGTGGTGGTGGCACGCGCCGAGGCTGCTAGTTGGACATTGGAGCATGACATGTCAGCTTGCCCATGTCTCTGATACATGAAATAATGGTATTGCTTATCACCATATCCCCCGAACGTGGTGCCTTCATTGATAATGAAACAGCACTGGTGTGGGCTTAACATTCTGCTCATAGTGTCATTCCACACTTCAATTAAACTCCACATGTTGCGATTTCCAGGTTCTATGTAGAGCATAGAGATTGTAATGACACCATTCAGCGGCTTAACAAAGGCTGCCCTCTTAACCGTGTCAACCTTGGCAGTATAGTAGAACATAGCACATGTGCCTGACTTCACACTCAGAGTGAAGGTCTCATTTCCTATCCTGTAAGTGCCTTCGTCGGTGCACGTGAGGAAGCGAATTATAACCTGGGACCCCACTGGGGTCGCCGTAACCTCATATATGTGTTCCCTAGCATACACAACGTTATTGTCTTTATAGAAAGGCTCAGCGGGACTCTCCAAGTATCCCGG
>NW_027256747.1:0-2524 GCF_045679555.1 Salvelinus alpinus
GTTTAGTAATACTCTCTCAGTTTAGTAATACTCTCTCAGTTTAGTAATACTCTCTCAGGTTAGTAATACCCTCTCAGTTTAGTAATACTCTTACAGTTTAGTAATATTCTCTCAGTTTAGTAATACTCTCTCGGTTTAGTAATCTCTCAGTTTAGTAATACTCTCTCAGTTTAGTAATACCCTCTCAGTTTAGTAATATTCTCTCAGTTTAGTAATACATTCTCAGTTTAGTAACACTCTCTCAGTTTAGTAAAACTGTCTCAGTTTAGTAAAACTCTCTCGGTTTAGTAATACTCTCTAAGTTTAGTAATAATCTTTCAGCTCTCTCAGTTTAGTAATACATTCACAGTCTAGTAACACTCTCTCAGTTTAGTAAAACTGTCTCAGTTTAGTAAAACTGTCTCAGTTAAGTAATACTCTCTCGGTTTAGTAATACTCTCTCAGTTTAGTAATATTCTCTAAGTTTAGTAATAATCTCTCAGCTCTCTCAGTTTAGTAATATTCTCTCAGTTTAGTAATATTCTCTCAGTTTAGTAATACTCTCTCAGTTTAGTAATATTCTCTCAGTTTAGTAA
Source organism: Salvelinus alpinus (assembly GCF_045679555.1). Taxonomy (NCBI): domain Eukaryota; kingdom Metazoa; phylum Chordata; class Actinopteri; order Salmoniformes; family Salmonidae; genus Salvelinus; species Salvelinus alpinus. The sequence continues at coordinate 576 of NW_027256747.1, forward strand.
TATTCTCTCAGCTCTCTCAGTTTAGTAATATTCTCCCAGTTTAGTAATATTCTCTCAGTTTAGTAATATTCTCTCAGTTTAGTAATACTCTCTCGGGTTAGTAATACTCTCTCAGTTTAGTAAAACTCTCTCAGTTTAGTAATACTCTCTCAGTTTAGTAATATTCTCTCAGTTTAGTAATACTCTCTCAGTTTAGTAAAACTCTCTCAGTTTAGTAATACTCTCTCAGTCTTGTAATACTCTCTCAGCTCTCTCAGTTTAGTAACACTCTCTCAGTTTAGTAATACTCTCTCAGTCTAGTAACACTCTCTCAGTTTAGTAATACTCTCTCAGTTTAGTAATATTCTCTCAGTTTAGTAATACTCTCTCAGTAATACTCTCTCAGTTTAGTAAAACTCTCTCAGTTTAGTAATACTCTCTCAGTTTAGTAATACTCTCTCAGTTTAGTAATATTCTCTAAGTTTAGTAATACTCTCTCAGTTTAGTAATGCTCTCACAGTTTAGTAATATTCTCTCAGTTTAGTAATACTCTCTCAGTTTAGTAATACTCTCTCAGTTTAGTAATATTCTCTAAGTTTAGTAATACTCTCTCAGTTTAGTAATGCTCTCACAGTTTAGTAATATTCTCTCAGTTTAGTAATACTCTCTCAGGTTAGTAATATTCTCTCAGTTTTGTAATACTCTTACAGTTTAGTAATATTCTCTCAGTTTTGTAATACTCTCTCAGTTTAGTAATACCCTCTCAGTTTAGTAATGCTCTTACAGTTTAGTAATATTCTCTCAGTTTTGTAATACTCTCTCGGTTTAGTAATACTCCCTCAGTTTAGTAAAACTCTCTCAGTTTAGTAATACTCTCTAAGTTTAGTAATATTCTCTCAGTTTAGTAATACATTCGCAGTCTAGTAACACTCTCTCAGTTTAGTAAAACTGTCTCAGTTTAGTAAAACTCTCTCGGTTTAGTAATACTCTCTCAGTTTAGTAATATTCTCTAAGTTTAGTAATAATCTCTCAGCTCTCTCAGTTTAGTAATATTCTCTCAGTTTAGTAAAACTGTCGCAGTTTAGTAAAACTGTCTCAGTTAAGTAATACTCTCTCGGTTTAGTAATACTCTCTCAGTTTAGTAATATTCTCTAAGTTTAGTAATAATCTCTCAGCTCTCTCAGTTTAGTAATACTCTCTCAGTTTAGTAATATTCTCTCAGTTTAGTAATACTCTCTCAGTTTAGTAATATTCTCTCAGTTTAGTAATATTCTCTCAGTTTAGTAATATTCTCTCAGCTCTCTCAGTTTAGTAATATTCTCCCAGTTTAGTAATATTCTCTCAGTTTAGAAATATTCTCTCAGTTTAGTAATACTCTCTCGGGTTAGTAATACTCTCTAGGTTTAGTAAAACTCTCTCAGTTTAGTAATACTCTCTCAGTTTAGTAATATTCTCTCAGTTTAGTAATACTCTCTCAGTTTAGTAAAACTCTCTCAGTTTAGTAATACTCTCTCAGTCTTGTAATACTCTCTCAGCTCTCTCAGTTTAGTAACACTCTCTCAGTTTAGTAATACTCTCTCAGTCTAGTAACACTCTCTCAGTTTAGTAATACTCTCTCAGTTTAGTAATATTCTCTCAGTTTAGTAATACTCTCTCAGTAATACTCTCTCAGTTTAGTAATATTCTCTCAGTTTAGTAACATTCTCTCAGTTTAGTAATATTCTCTCAGTTTAGTAATATTCTCTCAGTTTAGTAATATTCTCTCAGTTTAGTAATATTCTCTCAGCTCTCTCAGTTTAGTAATATTCTCCCAGTTTAGTAATTTTCTCTCAGTTTAGTAATATTCTCTCAGTTTAGTAATACTCTCTCGGGTTAGTAATACTCTCTCAGTTTAGTAAAACTCTCTCAGTTTAGTAATATTCTCTCAGTTTAGTAATATTCTCTCAGTTTAGTAATATTCTCCCAGTTTA
>NW_027256748.1:0-2518 GCF_045679555.1 Salvelinus alpinus
GTTGAAATACAGAAATAAGCACTTTCCAAAAACAAGCTCCAAATCATGTTGAAATACAGAAATAAACACTTTTCCATAAACAAGCTCTAAATCATGTTTGATGCACTCTGTAAGTGATTTTTTCCCCAGTACTGTTTAATCAGGATGATAGGAACACTGTGGACAGTTTTCAGCAAGTTGCAACATTGAAATACAGAAATAAACACTTTTCCAAAAACAAGCTCCAAATCATGTTGAAAAACATAAATAAGCACTTTTCAAAAACACGCTCCAAATCATGTTGAAATACAGAAATAAGCACTTTCCAAAAACAAGCTCCAAATCATGTTGAAATACAGAAATAAACACTTTTCCATAAACAAGCTCTAAATCATGTTTGATGCACTCTGTAAGTGATTTTTTCCCCAGTACTGTTTAATCAGGATGATAGGAACACTGTGGACAGTTTTCAGCAAGTTGCAACATTGAAATACAGAAATAAACACTTTTCCAAAAACAAGCTCCAAATCATGTTGAAAAACATAAATAAGCACTTTTCAAAAACACGCTCCAAATCATGTTGAAATACAGAAATAAGCACTTTCCAAAAACAAGCTCCAAATCATGTTGAAATACAGAAATAAACACTTTTCCATAAACAAGCTCTAAATCATGTTTGATGCACTCTGTAAGTGATTTTTTTCCCAGTACTGTTTAATCAGGATGATAGGAACACTGTGGACAGTTTTCAGCAAGTTGCAACATTGAAATACAGAAATAAACACTTTTCCAAAAACAAGCTCCAAATCATGTTGAAAAACATAAATAAGCACTTTTCAAAAACACGCTCCAAATCATGTTGAAATACAGAAATAAGCACTTTCCAAAAACAAGCTCCAAATCATGTTGAAATACAGAAATAAACACTTTTCCATAAACAAGCTCTAAATCATGTTTGATGCACTCTGTAAGTGATTTTTTCCCCAGTACTGTTTAATCAGGATGATAGGAACACTGTGGACAGTTTTCAGCAAGTTGCAACATTGAAATACAGAAATAAACACTTTTCCAAAAACAAGCTCCAAATCATGTTGAAAAACATAAATAAGCACTTTTCAAAAACACGCTCCAAATCATGTTGAAATACAGAAATAAGCACTTTCCAAAAACAAGCTCCAAATCATGTTGAAATACAGAAATAAACACTTTTCCATAAACAAGCTCTAAATCATGTTTGATGCACTCTGTAAGTGATTTTTTTCCAGTACTGTTTAATCAGGATGATAGGAACACTGTGGACAGTTTTCAGCAAGTTGCAACATTGAAATACAGAAATAAACACTTTTCCAAAAACAAGCTCCAAATCATGTTGAAAACATAAATAAGCACTTTTCAAAAACACTTTCCAAATCATGTTGAAATACAGAAATAAGCACTTTCCAAAAACAAGCTCTAAATCATGTTGAAATACAGAAATAAACACTTTTCCATAAACAAGCTCTAAATCATGTTTGATGCACTCTGTAAGTGATTTTTTTTCCAGTACTGTTTAATCGGGATGATAGGAACACTGTGGACAGTTTTCAGCAAGTTGCAACATTGAAATACAGAAATAAACACTTTTCCAAAAACAAGCTCCAAATCATGTTGAAAAACATAAATAAGCACTTTTCAAAAACACGCTCCAAATCATGTTGAAATACAGAAATAAGCACTTTCCAAAAACAAGCTCCAAATCATGTTGAAATACAGAAATAAACACTTTTCCATAAACAAGCTCTAAATCATGTTTGATGCACTCTGTAAGTGATTTTTTCCCCAGTACTGTTTAATCAGGATGATAGGAACACTGTGGACAGTTTTCAGCAAGTTGCAACATTGAAATACAGAAATAAACACTTTTCCAAAAACAAGCTCCAAATCATGTTGAAAAACATAAATAAGCACTTTTCAAAAACACGCTCCAAATCATGTTGAAATACAGAAATAAGCACTTTCCAAAAACAAGCTCCAAATCATGTTAAAATACAGAAATAAACACTTTTCCATAAACAAGCTCTAAATCATGTTTGATGCACTCTGTAAGTGATTTTTTCCCCAGTACTGTTTAATCAGGATGATAGGAACACTGTGGACAGTTTTCAGCAAGTTGCAACATTGAAATACAGAAATAAACACTTTTCCAAAAACAAGCTCCAAATCATGTTGAAAAACATAAATAAGCACTTTTCAAAAACACGCTCCAAATCATGTTGAAATACAGAAATAAGCACTTTCCAAAAACAAGCTCCAAATCATGTTAAAATACAGAAATAAACACTTTTCCATAAACAAGCTCTAAATCATGTTTGATGCACTCTGTAAGTGATTTTTTCCCCAGTACTGTTTAATCAGGATGATAGGAACACTGTGGACAGTTTTCAGCAAGTTGCAACATTGAAATACAGAAATAAACACTTTTCCAAAAACAAGCTCCAAATCATGTTGAAAAACATAAATAAGCACTTTTCAAAAACACGCTCCAAATCATGTTGAAATA
>NW_027256749.1:0-2499 GCF_045679555.1 Salvelinus alpinus
TGAGAGGAATTGTGTAAATCAATAGGATGCAATGTGTTCTGAAAGATTAATTGAGGGGTTATGCCATACCCCTTGTTCAAGATCCTGTTTATATAAAGCGATCTATAACGATGCGGAACTCAGAGGCCTTTACATTTACATGTCAGTCATTTAGCAGACGCTCTTATCCTGAGCGACTTACAGTAGTGATTGCATAAATGTTCATACTGGTCCCCCGTGGGAAACGCTTTAGGCTAGAAACAAGCTGTAAATGAGAAAGCTGGGATTTTAATGCATATAATTTTTACATGAAATTGATGAGGCAATCCTTCCATGCACTTACCACTATGTATATTTTGGTTTGTCTCCATGACATTCAGAAGCTGAGTTCTGACCTTAATTCAAGAATACTTTTTATTAAAACTTTGATTGGGAAGTAATCTAATCGGTGACTCGCTATCAATTGAGCTAATCACTTTCTGAGAAATATGTTTTAACTAAATTGATACTTGATGATACATGCAGGAACCAACCCTATGAACCAGTAAATGTAAACTGCACAAAGTCAAAAGTGTAAAGTTTGGATTCAGGTGATCTGTTGTGTTCTCACCTTTGTTCTGATAATTTCCCCATAATCCCCAAAGTGTTCCCTTTCAATTGTTACCATGGTTATGCATACAGGATGTCCTGTGGTGGACAACTTGTTAGAGCTGTTGGTGAGTCATTGATGATAATCTGAACATTGTATTGCTATTACATTAAGATATAACAGGGGAACATAAATACATTCAATCAAATTCAAGAGTTTATTTAAAACTTTAAACACTTTCTCATGGTTGCTGTCTTGATGGATTTGTAAAGGATCGTGAGACACTACTTTTATTTCCATCCAGTAATCGCTGTGTTTGTCGTTACATCATATATTAAGAATTTAACAATTAAAGGGACAACCTGGAGTTTGAACAACAAAGCGTTCACCTTCCCGCTGTTTTGGTAAACTGCTGAGGGATGGGACTGGAGAAATGTAGCTAGACATGAGTACAACTGAGCACATAGATAAGCGGTCCGACATGTTATTGCGCAAGACACAACGCTATATTCCTTTCCATTATTCAGGATATTTAGAATGACAACAAAATGTTCTTTGCAGCAGGGTTGTAGATACTTCTTAACTTTTTGGCTTGTTTGTTGTTTTTTCTATTTGGTTTTTTGTTTTCTTGTATTTTCTTTTTCACATATAATTAAACTTTTTTAACAAGAAGTTTTAATATGACTTTGGAGGAGCATGGCCGGACGAACCATGTTTTAGGGCCCAGGCAAGGAACATTTTAACGGCCTGCCTCTTGCCATTGGGGAGAAAATGTTGCCGTTTTCAAGCTAATTTCCTGCCATTCTACACATTTTGTCATTGGGCAGAGAAATGTTTTTAAATATTTTATATGCTTGCTATCTGGCCGCGAACCCAGGCAGTACCTCCTGGGGGTCCTCGGACCCCACTTTGAGAACCCATGATCTAAGGACTGGATTTTTGTGGGGGGGTTTATGTGAAATGTTTAGGAAGCTTTCTTAAATGTTTATATATATATATCCCCAGGGACTACAGTTGAAAACTAGCCAGCTGAAAAAATCTTGAACATTTACAGAAAAGTTCATTGATTTGCATTGATGTGCATTGTCCATCTCAAATAAATAAATACATTGATTCTGTTAGAAATTTGGCCCTGTCCATATAGGCCAATTCCCTCCAGTGTCAAGTTAATCAATCATCTTATAATTCTGCATGTTGTCGACTAATGGCTCAATTCAATCTGTAATGCTGAAGTTCTGCGTTACAGCATGATTTGAATTTAAAGGCAATGTTCCCGTGTTCGTGGAGACTACATTCACGGTAAATGCTGCATGTGACCGCTCAACCACAAATTACCTTTACATTTCAAGTGCGCTATAGCACTGAAGTTCGGCAAAACAAATGTATACCAATACAAAATGGAAAATATAGGCATTGTCGTTACCTTTGTCTGTTTGAAGACGGTTCTATGTTTTCCCAGCCGAATCTGGAACGCATGATATCACAGTTACATTATCTGTAAAACTTCAGAGAATCAATTACTTTTATCTGAAATAAGGTTAATCTAAAGGTACAACCTTTGTATTGCATGCATTTTCTGGTTAATAATTGTAGGTTGCTATTTTATTACCTGTCTTGGTACGTGTAATGCAATGGCTGACCCTTGATGATGTGTCCTTTTTATAGTCAAATTTCAGTTGAACCACCCACATTCAAACCGGTTCAGGTTGATGTTTTCTTCCCTATGTAGTTAGTCTCTGTGCCAGGTTCCCAAGGTAAACTGGATGACCTGGACAGATTAGATGCAAGTGATGATTAACATGTCATTGTTAACTTAAGTTACATTTCACTGTAAATGAAACCGAGTTGGAGGGTTGTAAATGGTGCCTTGTTCCTTTTTCCTGTAAACTGTGCAGCAGTATCACAGTAAATATAGACTGTGCAGCAGTATC
>NW_027256750.1:0-2488 GCF_045679555.1 Salvelinus alpinus
TAAATCGTGTTTAATGCACTCTGTTAGTGAAATTTTTTGCAGTACTGCTTAAACTAGAGGATAGGAACCAATTTCAGCGAGTTTCAAGCATGAAATTGAAAAAAAACACTTTTCCTTAAACAAGCTCTAAATCGTGTTTAATGCACTCTGTTAGTGAATTTTTTTGCAGTACTGCTTAAACTAGAGGATAGGAACCAATTTCAGCGAGTTTCAAGCATGAAATTGAAAAAAAACACTTTTCCTTAAACAAGCTCTAAATCGTGTTTAATGCACTCTGTTAGTGAAATTTTTTGCAGTACTGCTTAAACTAGAGGATAGGAACCAATTTCAGCGAGTTTCAAGCATGAAATTGAAAAAAAACACTTTTCCTTAAACAAGCTCTAAATCGTGTTTAATGCACTCTGTTAGTGAATTTTTTTGCAGTACTGCTTAAACTAGAGGATAGGAACCAATTTCAGCGAGTTTCAAGCATGAAATTGAAAAAAAACACTTTTCCTTAACTTCTTCAGGCTGCAAGCCCGACATCGGGATCAATATGACAACAGCCTGTCCAAGTGCAGAGCGCGAAATTCAAAATCTATTTTTGTAAAATATTTAACTTTCACACATTAACAAGTCCAATACAGCATTTGAAAGATAAACATCTTGTCAATCCAGCCAACATGTCCGATTTTTTAAATGTTTTACAGAGAAAACACCACATATATTTATGTTAGGTCACCACCAAATAAAAAAAGACAGAAAGACATTTTTCACAGCACAAGTAGGCTGCATTTAGCATGCACAAGCCAACCTAACTAACCTAGAACCAACCTAAATAACCTAGAAAAAACTACCTCAGATGACAGTCCTATAACATGTTACACAATAAATCTATGTTTTGTTCAAAAAAAATGCATATTTTAGCTATAAATCAGTTTTACATTACTGCTACCATCATAGTTACAGTAAGAAATCGCACGGGAGTAGCCAGAGAAAATACAGACACCAACGTCAACTACCTTATTACACTTCAGAAAACATTTCAGAGAAATATATGGTGGATAGCTAATGAAAGAGAAAGATCTTGTGAATACAGACAATATTTCAGATTCTTTAAATGTTTTACAGCGAAAACACCACATATATTCATGTTAGCTCACCACCAAATACAAAAAGAGAGACACTTATTTTTCACAGCACCGGTAGCATGCAGCTAGCATGCAGCTAGCATGCAAAGCCAACCTAACTAACCTAGAACTAACCTAAATAACCTAGAAAAAACTCCCTCAGATGACAGTCCTATAACATGTTACACAATAAATCTATGTTTTGTTCAAAAAAAATGCATATTTTAGCTATAAATCAGTTTTACATTACTGCTACCATCATAGCTACAGTAAGAAATCGCACGGCAGTAGCCAGAGAAAACAGACACCAACGTCTACTTCTAATTTCACATCAGAAAAGATTTCAGAAAAATATATGGTGGATAGCTAATGAAAGAGAAAGATCTTGTGAATACAGACAATATTTCCGATTTCTGAAGTGTTTTACAGCGAAAACACAATATATCGTTATATTAGCTTACTACAATAGCTAGCACACAGCAGCATTGATTCTAGTCAAACGCTAGCGATAGCACAGTTCGACAGATATATGAAAAAGCATCCCAAATTGGGTCCTTATCTTTGTTGATTTTCCATCAGAATGTTCTCCAAAGGGTCCTTTGTTCAGAACCGTGTTCATTTGGACCTAGAACGAACGATGTCCCTGTTGAATTAGCATGACACACTGGCCATGCCATGCTAACCTCTCCGTCTTGACAAAATTCTTGCGTCGCATCACGTCTAAAGTCCAGAATAAATTTCAATAATATAATTAAAGTATATTGAAAAAACATACTTTAGGATGATTTTGTGACATGTATCAAAGAAAATCGAAGCTGGAGGTCATATTCACCTATAACGAGTGTTTTCCAGGAGCGCGGTCCAGTTCCTACTTCGCGCCCAGAAAAAATTATAAAGTGCGCACTTATCACTCAAAGAGGTTCCTTTCAGTCCCTGACAGAGATAATCAAGTCCTTTTTTCTCTCACTTCCGCATGACAACCAGGGGAAGATGTGTGACGTGTTTGTACAGTCCCAAGTGCCAAGGCCTTTTATAGAGAGTATCTTGAAGAGAGACATAGCTTCTTGGAAAATTCACTTTTTCCAGAAAATGGGCTGTAAAAAGAGTTATGTTTCACTTAGAGAAATAATTAAACCTGTTTTAGAAACTAGAAGGTGTTTTATATCCAAAGGTAATAAATAATATGCATATTGTACGAGCAAGAATTGAGTACGAGGCCGTTTGAAATGGGCACCTTTTTTCTGGCTACTCAATAATTTCCCTTGCAGCCATAAGAGGTTAATGCACTCTGTTAGTGAAATTTTTTGCAGTACTGCTTAAACTAGAGGATAGGAACCAATTTCAGCGAGTTTCAAGCATGAAATTGAAAAAAAACACTT
>NW_027256751.1:0-2473 GCF_045679555.1 Salvelinus alpinus
AAATAATGAGAAATTATAGATTAAATGTATCGGTGCTCATCGGCCATTGGACAAACATTACACAACAAGTTGGAAATGGCAAATTCAACAATGAGTGGTTTGGAAGGAATCAGTGGCTAACTGCAAGCTTTGCAAAGCAATCATTAGCCTGCTATTCAGTTGAGTGGCTGTTTGGTCCCAAGTCTAAGATTAAGGGGCTCTTTTCCTAGTTTAAAATTGTAAACATTTAACATTGGCCGTGCTGGCAATGAAGCTTGATTTGTGCCGCCCTCAAAACAACTTAACTCGGTACTGCAAAATCTGACTTGAGTTGAGTTCAAGACAACTGGGAACTCGGGGGGAAAACAATCCACGACTGGGAAAATACGTTTTAAACTTTCATCCAACTCGGAATTGTAAATTGGGAACTCGGGCCTCGTTCTACGGCTACGACCTGAAGATCACTGACGTCATCATGATTCCATTTTTTTCCCTTCGAGTTCCCAGTTTTGAAAACACTATAAATCCAGAGAATGCCAGACTTTGATGACAAAGTTTGATGACAAAATATGCCCACGATGGACTGCCGTGCCACCTTCCTGTTCAAGTGAGCACAGCATAACAAGGTGAGTCCAAAAATGTCTTGTCTCCTGCTGCATAAATGATGTAATATGCCAGGGAGATGTGTATACTGTAGCTAAGAAAGTAATACTAAGTGTATGTTGTGTAGTAAAATGTTAGTAGCCCATGTGCCTCACCCTAATAATTTGGTCTGTTTTCACCTCTTCATTATGTCTCCTGTTCTGACTTGGTGGTTCACATGTAGCCTATAACCTGTTTTAGAGAAATGTAATCATTGAATATTGTAAGGGTTTTCATTGTCTGCTTACAGTGGGGCAAAAAAGTATTTAGTCAGCCACCAATTGTGCAAGTTCTCCCACTTAAAAAGATGAGAGAGGCCTGTAATTTTCATCATAGGTACACTTCAACCATGACAGACAAAATTAGGAAAAAAAATCCAGAAAATCACATTGTAGGATTTTTTATGAATTTATTTGCAAATTATGGTGGAAAATAAGTATTTGGTCACCTACAAACCAGCAAGATTTCTGGCTCTCACAGACCTGTAACTTCTTCTTTAAGAGGCTCCTCTGTCCTCCACTCGTTACCTGTATTAATGGCACCTGTTTGAACTTGTTATCAGTATAAAAGACACCTGTCCACGACCTCAAACAGTCACACTCCAAACTCCACTATGGCCAAGACCAAAGAGCTGTCAAAGGACACCAGAAACAAAATTGTAGACCTGCACCAGGCTGGGAAGACTGAATCTGCAATAGGTAAGCAGCTTGGTTTGAAGAAATCAACTGTGGGAGCAATTATTAGGAAATGGAAGACATACAAGACCACTGATAATCTCCCTCAATCTGGGGCTCCACGCAAGATCTCACCCCGTGGGGTCAAAATGATCACAAGAACGGTGAGCAAAAATCCCAGAACCACAAGGGGGGACCTAGTGAATGACCTGCAGAGAGCTGGGACCAAAGTAACAAAGCCTACCATCAGTAACACACTACGCCGCCAGGGACTCAAATCCTGCAGTGCCAGACGTGTCCCCCTGCTTAAGCCAGTACATGTCCAGGCCCGTCTGAAGTTTGCTAGAGAGCATTTGGATGATCCAGAAGAAGATTGCGAGAATGTCATATGGTCAGATGAAACCAAAATATAACTTTTTGGTAAAAACTCAACTCGTCGTGTTTGGAGGACAAAGAATGCTGAGTTGCATCCAAAGAACACCATACCTACTGTGAAGCATGGGGGTGGAAACATCATGCTTTGGGGCTGTTTTTCTGCAAAGGGACCAGGACGACTGATCCGTGTAAAGGACAGAATGAATAGGGCCATGTATCGTGAGATTTTGAGTGAAAACCTCCTTCCATCAGCAAGGGCATTGAAGATGAAACGTGGCTGGGTCTTTCAGCATGACAATGATCCCAAACACACTGCCCGGGCAACGAAGGAGTGGCTTCGTAAGATGCATTTCAAGGTCCTAGAGTGGCCTAGCCAGTGTCCAGATCTCAACCCCATAGAAAATCTTTGGAGGGAGTTGAAAGTCCATGTTGCCCAGCAACAGCCCCAAAACATCACTGCTCTAGAAGATATCTGCATGGAGGAATGGGCCAAAATACCAGCAACAGTGTGTGAAAATCTTGTGAAGACTTACAGAAAACGTTTGACCTCTGTCATTGCCAACAAAGGGTATATAACAAAGTATTGAGATAAACTTTTGTTATTGACCAAATACTTATTTTCCACCATAATTTGCAAATAAATTCATAAAAGATCCTACAATGTGATTTTCTGGATTTTTTTTCTCATTTTGTCTGTCATAGTTGAAGTGTACCTATGATGAAAATTACAGTCCTCTCTCATCTTTTTAAGTGGGAGAACTTGCACAATTGGTGGCTGACTAAATACTTTTTTGCCCCACTGT
>NW_027256752.1:0-2465 GCF_045679555.1 Salvelinus alpinus
ACAACACAATGTAACTCCAAGTCAATCACACTTCTGTGAAATCAAACTGTCCACTTAGGAAGCAACACTGATTGACAATAAATTTCACATGCTGTTGTGCAAATGGAATAGACAAAAGGTGGAAAGTATAGGCAATTAGCAAGACACCCCCAATAAAGGAGTGGTTCTGCAGGTGGTGACCACAGACCACTTCTCAGTTCCTATGCTTCCTGGCTGATGTTTTGGTCACTTTTGAATGCTGGCGGTGACCTCCAGCAGGCCACAAATGTGCATGTGTCAGCATATGGTCTCACAAGGGGTCTGAGGATCTCATCTCGGTACCTAATGGCAGTCAGGCTACCTCTGGCGAGCACATGGAGGGCTGTGCGGCCCCACAAAGAAATGCCACCCCACACCATGACTGACCCACCGCCAAACCGGTCATGCTGGAGGATGTTGCAGGCAGCAGAACGTTCTCCACGGCGTCTCCAGACTCTGTCACGTCTGTCACATGTGCTCATGTGCTCAGTGTGAACCTGCTTTCATCTGCTCACCCCACCTTTGGACGTCGGGCCCTCATACCACCCTCATGGAGTCTGTTTCTGACCGTTTGAGCAGGCACATGCACATTTGTGGCCTGCTGGGGGTCATTTTGCAGGGCTCTGGCAGTGCTCCTCCTTGCACAAAGGCGGAGGTAGCGGTCCTGCTGCTGGGTTGTTGCTCTCCTACGGCCTCCTCCACGTCTCCTGATGTACTGGCCTGTCTCCTGGTAGCGCCTCCATGCTCTGGACACTACGCTGACAGACACAGCAAACCTTCTTGCCACAGCTCGCATTGATGTGCCATCCTGGATGAGCTGCACTACCTGAGCCACTTGTGTGGGTTGTAGACTCCGTCTCATGCTACCACTAGAGTGAAAGCACCGCCAGCATTCAAAAGTGACCAAAACATCAGCCAGGAAGCATAGGAACTGAGAAGTGGTCTGTGGTCACCACCTGCAGAACCACTCCTTTATTGGGGGTCTTGCTAATTGCCTATAATTTCCACCTTTTGTCTATTCCATTTGCACAACAGCATGTGAAATTTATTGTCAATCAGTGTTGCTTCCTAAGTGGACAGTTTGATTTCACAGAAGTGTGATTGACTTGGAGTTACATTGTGTTGTTTAAGTGTTCCCTTTATTTTTTTGAGCAGTGTATATACAGGGAGTACCAGGACCGAGTTGATGTGCAGAGGTATGAGGTATTTGAGGTAGATTTTGTGCCAAAGAAGGGGGCCGAGTGATAAATGGCAGATATGTGAGGGCAGAACACATAAATGGGCTCTGCCCTCTCACTAAGGTGTGGCCAGATGGCGAACTGCAAAGCACAAAATGGCACCTTGGTATTGATAAGACCTGAGACAAGATTTGGAGGAGGTTTTACTGGACAAGGGGTTCAATCAATCAATAAAATGTATTTATAAAGCCCTTCTTATGTCAGCTGATGCCACAAAGTGCTGTACAGAAACCCAGCCTAAAACCCCAAACAGCAAGCAATGCAGGTGAAGAAGCACGGTGGCTAGGAAAAACTCACTAGAAAGGCCAGAACCTAGGAATAATCCTAGAGAGGAATCAGGCTATGAGGGGTGGCCAGTCCTCCTCTGGCTGTGCCGGGTGGAGATTATAAAAGAACATGGCCAAGATGTTCAAATGTTCATAAATGACCAGCAGGGTCAAATAATAATAATCACAGTGGTTGTCGAAGGTGCAACAGGTCAGCACCTCAGGAGTAAATGTCCGTTGGCTTTCCTTAGCCAATCATTCAGAGTAGCTCTACCAATCCTGCTGTCTCTAGAGAGTTGAAAACAGCAGGTCTGGGACAGGTAGCACGTCCGGTGAACAGGTCAGGGTTCCATAGCCGCAGGCAGAACAGTTGAAACTGGAGCAGCAGCACGGCCAGGTGGACTGGGGACAGGAAGGAGTCATCAGGCCAGCTAGTCCTGAGGCATGTTCCTAGGGCTCATGTCCTCCGAGAGAGAGAGAGAGAGAGAGAGAGAGAAAGAAAGAAAGAAAGAAAGAAAGAAAGAAAGAAAGAAAGAAAGAAAGAAAGAAAGAAAGAAAGAAAGAAAGAAAGAAAGAAAGAAAGAAAGAAAGAAAGAGGGCGAGAATTAGAGAGAGCATACTTAAATTCACACAGGACACCGAATAAGACAGGAGAAATACTCCAGATGCAACAGACTGACCCTAGCCCCCTGACACATAAACTACTGCAGCATAAATACCGGAGGCTGAGACAGGAGGGGTCGGGAGACACTGTGGCCCCATCCGACGATACCCCCGGACAGGGCCAAACTGGCAGGATATAACCCCACCCACTTTGCCAAAGCACAGCCCTCACACCACTAGAGGGATATCTTCAACCACCAACTTACCATCCTGAGACAAGGCCGAGTATTGCCCACAAAGATCTCCGCCACGGCACAACCCAAGGGGGGGGGGGGGGGCC
>NW_027256753.1:0-2460 GCF_045679555.1 Salvelinus alpinus
GTCTTGCTCCCAGACAGGCTAAACAACTTTTTTGCCCGCTTTGAGGACAATACAGTGCCACTGACACTGCCCCCTACCAAAACCTGCGGGCTCTCCTTCACTGCAGCCGAGGTGAGTAAAACATTTAAACGTGTTAACCCTCGCAAGGCTGCAGGCCCAGACGGCATTCCCAGCCGCGTCCTCAGAGCATGCGCAGACCAGCTGGCTGGTGTGTTTACGGACATATTCAATCAATCCTTATCCCAGTCTGCTGTTCCCACATGCTTCAAGAGGGCCACCATTGTTCCTGTTCCCAAGAAAGCTAAGGTAACTGAGCTAAACGACTACCGCCCCGTAGCACTCACTTCCGTCATCATGAAGTGCTTTGAGAGACTAGTCAAGGACCATATCACCTCCACCCTACCGGACACCCTAGACCCACTCCAATTTGCTTACCGACCCAATAGGTCCACAGACGACGCAATCGCAACCACACTGCACACTGCCCTAACCCATCTGGACAAGAGGAATACCCATGTGAGAATGCTGTTCATCGATTACAGCTCAGCATTTAACACCATAGTACCCTCCAAACTCGTCATCAAGCTCGAGACCCTGGGTCTCGACTCCGCCCTGTGCAACTGGGTCCTGGACTTCCTGACGGGCCGCCCCCAGGTGGTGAGGGTAGGTAACAACATCTCCACCCCGCTGATCCTCAACACTGGGGCCCCACAAGGGTGCGTTCTGAGCCCTCTCCTGTACTCCCTGTTCACCCACGACTGCGTGGCCATGCACGCCTCCAACTCAATCATCAAGTTTGCGGATGACACTACAGTGGTAGGCTTGATCACCAACAACGACGAGACGGCCTACAGGGAGGAGGTGAGGGCCCTCGGAGTGTGGTGTCAGGAAAATAACCTCATACTCAACGTCAACAAAACAAAGGAGATGATTGTGGACTTCAGGAAACAGCAGAGGGAGCACCCCCCTATCCACATCGACGGGTCAGTAGTGGAGAAGGTGGAAAGTTTTAAGTTCCTCGGTGTACACATCACGGACAAACTGAATTGGTCCACCCACACAGACAGCGTTGTGAAGAAGGCGCAGCAGCGCCTCTTCAACCTCAGGAGGCTGAAGAAATTCGGCTTGTCACCAAAAGCACTCACAAACTTCTACAGATGCACAATCGAGAGCATCCTGTCGGGCTGTATCACCGCCTGGTACGGCAACTGCTCCGCCCACAACCGTAAGGCTCTCCAGAGGGTAGTGAGGTCTGCAGAACGCATCACCAGGGGCAAACTACCTGCCCTCCAGGACACCTACACCACCCGATGTCACAGGAAGGCCATAAAGATCATCAAGGACAACAACCACCCAAGCCACTGCCTGTTCACCCCGCTATCATCCAGAAGGCGAGGTCAGTACAGG
The DNA here is from genome assembly GCF_045679555.1 of Salvelinus alpinus. NCBI lineage: Eukaryota > Metazoa > Chordata > Actinopteri > Salmoniformes > Salmonidae > Salvelinus > Salvelinus alpinus. Next base: position 1,408 of record NW_027256753.1, read on the forward strand.
TGCATCAAAGCAGGGACCGAGAGACTGAAAAACAGCTTCTATCTCAAGGCCATCAGACTGTTAAACAGCCACCACTAACATTTAGCGGCCGCTGCCAACATACTGACTCAACTCCAGCCACTTTAAAAATGGGAATTGATGGAAATTATGTAAAAATGTACCACTAGCCACTTTAAGCAATGCCACTTAATACAATGTTTACATACCCTACATTACCCATCTCATATGTATATATACTGTACTCTATATCATCTACTGCATCTTGCCATCTTTATGCAATACATGTACCACTAGCCACTTTAAACTATGCCACTTTATGTTTACATACCCTACAGTACTCATCTCATACGTATATACCGTACTCTATACCATCTACTGCATCTGCCATGCCGTTCTGTACCACCACTCATTCATATATCTTTATGTACATATTCTTTATCCCTTTACACTTGTGTGTGTGTGTAAGGTAGTAGTGTGGAATTGTTAGGTTAGATTACTGTTGGTTATTACTGCATTGTCGGAACTAGAAGCACAAGCATTTCGCTACACTCGTATTAACATCTGCTAACCATGTGTATGTGACTAATAAAATTTGATTTGATTTGATTTGATTTGGGAGACTGCCTGGGAATACCAGGTGCTGTAAACATTTTGTCCACTAGAGTGTGCTCTTGCATTATTTAATCAGCAACACTGCCTTGTAGTAAGCGTTTGATGCTGAATTGACTAAATTCAGCTTATATGGCTAGTCTCCCCTGCCCTTTTAATACGATCAAAGTTCCTTGTGTTGTCAGGGAGCAACTGCCTTTTATTTATAAGACAAATAAGAATATTGTTACTGAATGCAGCTTGTGTGTGCTTTGTGCTCCCTCGCCCTGTTCAAATGATCAGAGGAATTAATGCTGGTGAGGAGAGGAACTGGACTGATGTCTGATGGCCCTGTGTTTTCCATGGTGGAATTACAACCCTTCTTTTACGGAGTAAATCAAAAGCACAAGAGAATGTGAGATGTTATCGATAATAAATCAATTGGTTTCATGCATTTGTCTGTGT
>NW_027256754.1:0-2386 GCF_045679555.1 Salvelinus alpinus
TCACGGATCGCTAGGAGTGGTGAGTGGGGAGTCAGGCCACGGATCGCTAGGAGTGGTGAGTGGGGAGTCAGGCCACGGATCGCTAGGAGTGGTGAGTGGGGAGTCAGGCCACGGATCGCTAGGAGTGGTGAGTGGGGAGTCAGGCCACGGATCGCTAGGAGTGGTGAGTGGGGAGTCAGGCCACGGATCGCTAGGAGTGGTGAGTGGGGAGTCAGGCCACGGATCGCTAGGAGTGGTGAGTGGGGAGTCAGGCCACGGATCGCTAGGAGTGGTGAGTGGGGAGTCAGGCCACGGATCGCTAGGAGTGGTGAGTGGGGAGTCAGGCCACGGATCGCTAGGAGTGGTGAGTGGGGAGTCAGGCCACGGATCGCTAGGAGTGGTGAGTGGGGAGTCAGGCCACGGATCGCTAGGAGTGGTGAGTGGGGAGTCAGGCCACGGATCGCTAGGAGTGGTGAGTGGGGAGTCAGGCCACGGATCGCTAGGAGTGGTGAGTGGGGAGTCAGGCCACGGATCGCTAGGAGTGGTGAGTGGGGAGTCAGGCCACGGATCGCTAGGAGTGGTGAGTGGGGAGTCAGGCCACGGATCGCTAGGAGTGGTGAGTGGGGAGTCAGGCCACGGATCGCTAGGAGTGGTGAGTGGGGAGTCAGGCCACGGATCGCTAGGAGTGGTGAGTGGGGAGTCAGGCGCAGAGAGCAGCGCTTTCAATGAATACGTTTATTTCAGCTCAACCTCTGACCGCAAGTCAGGATGGGTCCAGGCAAAATGACCAATAAACCGAATATTTCCTCAACCAGGGGAAATAACGGACAGCCAACACGTAAACGCAAAAACAATAATACACCACTGACATAAAGGATAAGTCCGCACAACAGCAGGCGGGACCTGGGAGTTTAAATAGCCCCTAATTAATAACAAATAAGACACAGGTGAAAACAATCAAGACAAAACCAACAGAAAAGAAAAAGGAATTGGTGGCAGCTAGTAGACCGGTGACGACGACCGCCGAGCGCCGCCCGAACAGGGAGAGGTGCCACCTTCGGTGGAAGTCGTGACATGATGAGTCAACAGGGGTAATCGTAGGTATGTCCTGAGGGTCTTGACACATTCCTGAATAATAAAGCAACGCCTGAGGGAATGGCATCTAAAATGATTGTAACATGTTTAGGTGTTACAGGGACCTTGTGAAGTGATCAGAATTCCTTATAATGAAGTCAAAGACCCTCTGCATTTACCAGTTGTCTCACCAATAGGATATTATTTAGGAAACAATATTCTAAAAACAAATAAGTGTTTTTATACAATATGTCCCGATTATTCCATATATAATATCTGTGTGGAGAAAAATGATGCTTGTAAATGAAGGACCATGACAAGAAAACCTGCCGATGAAAAGCAGAAAGTTTCACTGGAACTTTGTCAATATTATAATTACGAACCAACATGAAGTTAAGGCTACCAAAAGTAGAGAAGACATGATGAGGAATAAAATTCCACATAGAAGTGGGTCTTCTTAGGAATTGTTTTATCCAATTGATCTTATAAGTATTATTTAAGGTAGTAAAGTCCAGAAAATTCAGCCCATAAGTGTTCATTACAACAGTTTTCCTACTGTAATGGGTACGGTTTACTAGGATATGAACTCAGTAGCACAGACTAGGTCCATATGACGTAGAGAAATAGTGAATTGTGGGAAGTTTAGAAGATACCCTGGAAATAAGTTAATAAATACGTAATGACGCAAAAACACAACTGTTTGTACTTAATAGGAAACCAGATCGTGACCACAACTACGTTACTAAGTCTTTAACCACACAGTGTTGTTACATTGGTGAGTAAAAACTCATGCTTCCTACACTTTAACATTTTGTATGAAAATAAAATATACATTTTACTCAACTGCGTTACCCACTCCAGTTAGCAAAAAGCAATGTGGGGCTTTAAGGCAGTGATGTTAGTGTGACGTATAATCTAGTGGACGGAACGCTTCTTTCAACAGCAGCAACAGTTAGTCAGACACCTCGGTAGCTTGCTAGACAAAATAGACGACCCAATAAAGGTCTTTAGACGCTTTCGTGGATATTAGCAACTGTGTTTGAAACATTCTGTCGTCTAGTTAGTTATCCGATTTAGATTCATATGTACGGTGTTGTTGTTATTAGTCAGCTAGAGGGCTGATTAAGTTAGCATTAGCCTAGCTAGCTAACATCCCCGACCATGAGTTCACTAAGCTACTCTCCTCCTGCTACAGAAGAGGAGGTCTGCTGGACGGAGAAAGAAGTTCTCGTGAAAGAGGAGGAGGAAGAGGAGGCTGTTACAATACAAGTAGAGGTTGAGGCTGTTACCGTGAAAGAAGAAGATAAAGACGTTACAGTGAAAGAAGAGGAAG
>NW_027256755.1:0-2345 GCF_045679555.1 Salvelinus alpinus
GTTTAATGAGAGTGGAAGGAGAGTTTACTGTCTAACAAGACACCTAGGTATTTGTAGTTGTCCACATATTCTAAGTCAGAACCGTCCAGAGTAGTGATGCTGGACAGGCGGGCAGGTGTGGGCAGCGATCGGTTGAAGGGCATGCATTTAGTTTTACTTGCATTTAAGAGCAGTTGGAGACCACAGAAGGAGCATTGTATGGCATTGAAGCTCGTCTGGAGGTTAGTTAACACAGTGTCCAAAGAAGGGCCAGAGGTATATAGAATGGTGTCGTCTGCATAGAGGTGGATCATAGAATCACCAGTAGCAAGAGCTACATCATTGATGTATACAGAGAAAAGAGTCGGCCCGAGAATTGAACCCTGTGGCACCCCCATAGAGACTGCCAGAGGTCCGGACAACAGGCCCTACGATTTGACACACTGAACTCTGTCTGAGAAGTAGTTGGTGAACCAGGCGAGGCAGTCATTTGAGAAACAAAGGCTGTTGAGTCTGCCGATGAGAATGTGGTGATTGACAGAGTCGAAAGCCTTGGCCAGGTCGATGAATACGGCTGCACAGTATTGTATTTTATTGATGGCGGTTATGATATCATTTAGGACCTTGAGCGTGGCTGAGGTGCACCCATGACCAGCTCTGAAACCAGATTGCATATGGGAGAAGGTACGGTGGGATTCGAAATGGTCGGTGATCTGTTTGTTAACTTGGCTTTCGAAGACCTTAGAAAGGCAGGGTAGGATAGATATAGGTCTGTAACAGTTTGGGTCTAGAGTGTCTCCAACTTTGAAGAGGGGGATGACCGCGGCAGCTTTCCAATCTTTGGGGATCTCAGACGATACGAAAGAGAGGTTGAACAGGCTAGTAATAGGGTTTGCAACAATTGCGGCAGATAATTTTAGACAGAGAGGGTCCAGATTGTCTAGCCCAGCTGATTGTCTAGCCCAGCTGAACAAGGCAATTAAGCCACTGTTCCCCGGTAGGACGTCATTGTAAATAAGAATTGTTACGCTAAGAATTATGTTACTCTAAGAAGAGGAAACGCAACACCCTGCTACAACTCAAATCCCCGTGGAGTGAAAGAGGTATGGGACTGTAGGTGCGAGTAAGGATGACAAAAGGCAGAGAATTTACCGTTTACAAAGAATGTATTCCTTCACACGGTAATATGGGGAAAAGGGTCTGTACGGAACCAAAGTAAATATCAAAGCCCCCTCTCCTACCTTACCTGCCTACCCACTACTTGCCTAAACTTAGCACCTCCTGGTGCGCTAACCAAAATACAGGGGGTGGTCCGCCCAGTTCTTTCCTAGTGTGCCTAGACAGTATGCCCGCAGGCCTCTTGCCTAAGCACTCCCTAGGTGCCTTCCCCTTTCCCCCTGGGAACAAATTAAACTTAATTATCCAAACAATTTCACACAAAAGACATAACCAATCAGCTCTCTCACTCAACCAATACAGGACACACTAATCATCTCCCTCTGAGAACAACCAACACAGTATATCACCCTCAGCCATCAGCCTCCTCTCTCAGAAATCATCTCAGTTATGATCTCTCTCTCTCTGCATTCTTTTCTCCTGAACAGAACACTTTTATATAGCTTCAGAAGGAGTCTAATCGGATACAGCTGTAACTTGACGAGGGGGCGGGGTCAGCTCCAATCATCAATGGGGCTGACCAATCAGCTGCTTGGGGAGAATTCAGGAAGCCATCTCCTGAAACACACACACTCAAATACACAAACTACAACACAGAAACTGGGGAACGTAACACGCCCACCACAAAAATTGCAAACATACAGTTTTTAATAACAAAAACCATATCGCATCCCCAGTTACTAAACCCGTGATAGAGCGTCGGCAACCACATTCGCCGAGCCCTTCACATAGGCTATCTGTACATTGTATCTTTGTACAATCAGAGCCCACCGCATAAGGCGGCGGTTCTGATTGTACATTTGCTTTAAGAACACCAAAGGATTATGGTCCGTGAAGACCATTACAGGCAAGTCACTGGAGCCCACATATACCTCAAAGAACTGTAAGGCAAGCAATAAAGCCAGCGTCTCTTGTTCAATTGTGGAGTACCTTGACTGACACGAGTTGAACTTACGGGGAAAGGAAATTACGGGCTGATCCACTCCGTCTTCATCTTCCTGTTAGAGAACCGCACCCACCCCCACTATACTAGCGTCTACCTCCAACTTAAAAGGTTTGTCAAAGTTGGGGGCGGCAAGCACTGGGGCACTACAAAGTAGCGCTTTAGCGGACTCAAAAGCATAGTTACAGTCCTTGGACCACTTAAATGGTACCTTGGGACTAAGCAGAGATATAAGGGGAGCTACTAC
>NW_027256756.1:0-2337 GCF_045679555.1 Salvelinus alpinus
TTACCACTATCTGTCTCATCTTGACATCTTTAAAGCAAAGTTATCCATCATACTTGGGGATCAATAGCAGTAGACCAATAGAACTGCTTCATTCAACCCCAGACAAGATTTCTACTGGTGGAATTCAGCAGATGATCACAAGGGCCAGACATCAATTGTGATGTCATAAACGTGAGACCAAAGCGCCATCTTGTGGACAATCGAAAAATGCACATTGAGCTCGTCTTTTTTTCATTACATGTTACTGCCGTAAGGAGAGAAGTCAAAACATGATCCGTTTAATCTGTTATAGATCCACTACCCGATATAATATTAAGTGCAACATCATTATACTATTGCCCTTCCTTTCACGGGGATTGTATTCAGTGATTACATGTTTGGGTCATTGCCATATCTTTGCATCTACTGAACAAAAATCGTGTGGCAGAAATTGGGTAGCTGTGGGCTAAGGAGTTGATGTATTGCATAAATTCCTGAGACAATCTATAAATGTCTGCATCTTTGGACCCTTATTGGTAAATCTTTAGCCAAGGTGAGGATATTATATCTAGAGCCCGTCAGAGAATCTGTGCTAGTGCCTTCTGGCGTGTAGGCTCATAGCCACCCTCCACATCAGCCTCAGGGCAGGAGGAGGACTGGAAACCTACTGGCACAGCTGGCTGGACTAAACTGAACATATGTCTCCAGGGTGTAGGATCCTATCTATCCATCCAACTGAAGAAGAAGAAAAAAACATAAAACTGCTAACAGCTTTCATTACTGCCACTTAATGAGTGAGTGGTGTAGCCTAATGCGCAGGTACAATCTTTGACGACTAAAAAGCATTGCTACACTGACCTAAAGCCCTGCTGCTATTTATATGGGCATGACTTTCACAGCAATAACTGTCAAGGCAAGCTCCCACTGAGAATACCTGACAGCAGCCGTCGTTTATTTGCTTATTCTGAGGCCACGGGCGACAAATGAGCTCAGGATGGCTAGTCACTCAGGCTCCCTGGGTTTTAATTCTCCTCTATTTTATTAATCTGGAAAAGTTGTGCCATGTCTTAACGGTCATCAGATTTTTCACTACCTTTTCACTACCTGCTCTGGCACCAGGTGATGACGTCAGGATCTCTCCAGGGCAAGAGAGCAGGGCAAGCAATTATGGGGAGAAAGAAGAGAAAACGCAGCAGCAAATAAAGCCATCGGATTCAATTTGGGTGGCTGGCTGTGAAGATAGACTGTTCCTCCATCACCGCTGAACAAACACAGTGAGTCTCTACGTGGATAATCTGACAGAACAAACACAGTGAGTCTCTACGTCAGGGGTGTCAAACATACGGCCCGCGGGCCGGAACCGGCCCCCAAGGAGGTTCGATCAGGCCCGCAGGATAATTTGAAAGTGGAAAAAATGCATAAAAGACATGGAATTAATATTTTTAATTCGCTGCAATTCATGGATTATCCGCTAAGGGGCGCACTCTTTCCATCAGAGTAGAAGACAAGCCGCATCACTGAGACAGACTGAAAACAGCAGACGGTATCAATGCGCCATCTGCTGCTTGTTACGACGTTGTTAATACCTTGGTCTCTACCTCTCCGCTACACCCTCATTAGCCAAAATGTCGTTATCCAAACGGAGAAAAGTAGATAAGGAGTGTAGAATTTTCAAAGAAAAATGGACCACGTCCTATTTATTTACAGAGATGCACGGAAAACCTTCGTGCTTGGTGTGTTTGCAACAAGTTTCGGTATTGAAGGAATATAATATTCGACGCCACTACGAGACTCATCACAGCGAAAAATATGACGGCTTGCAAGGACAACTGAGAAGAGATAAGATTAACGAATTGCTGGCGGGTCTGAGGAAACAGCAGTCAACTTTCATCCAGAGCCGAGAAGTCAGTGAAGCAGCGGTAAAAGCCAGCTACCTAATTGCTAGCGAAATAGCATTAGCATCGAAGCCGTATTCCGACGGTGACTTTGTTAAACGATGCATGATGAAGGCGGCTGAACTTGTGCAAACGAGAGTGTCCAATCAGGCCCGCGTGTGGTTTGAGTAAAAAATAAAATGAACTCAGTATACTTTAAAATGACTCAAATCAAATTGAAACAAACAATTTGTAGATTGTGCCCAGCTCGCTAATAATCACCAGAATGAAAGCTAGACATAGAAAATTCCCAGAACGATGGATAGAGAACAATTCAGTTTCCAATTTTGATGTAGAGGAAATGCAACAAATTTTCAATGCGGCCCTCCGGACCTCACTGAAGACCGAATGCGGCCCCCAGGGCAAGATGAGTTTGACACCCCTGCTCTACGTGGATAATCTGACAGTACAAACACAGTGAGAC
>NW_027256757.1:0-2317 GCF_045679555.1 Salvelinus alpinus
AACAGGCTTAAAACTTCTTGCAACTATAGGGGGTGCTGTTCCGCATTAGCATATTTGGGTCTCCAAATTAAACTGCCTCGTGCTAAATTCTTGATCGTACAATATGCATATTATTGTTATTATTGGATAGAAAACACCTTCTAGTTTCTATAGAAGTTGGAATTTTGTCTCTGAGTGGTACAGAACAATATCTACAGCACTTTTCATGACAGGGGTTTGATTTCAGAAATTTTTACCCCTGATCTGGAGTCTGTTTTTAAGGCGACAGTGAATGCTATGAAGAAACCGACACTGCCTACGTCTTCCTCTGGGTGTCTGTACGTCATCACGTTTTGAATGGAGTCTATTGCACAATCCCAGCCATTATAAAACCACAAAATGTATAGGGACCGCCCTTTCTCGTCGCGCGCCTGAAGCGTGAAGGACATCGGACTTGCCTCATTCCAAATCCTTGTCTAACCAGCAATATTTCTCCGGTCATGTTTTCAGTCGTTATAGTTGTTAAAAACATCATAATGTAGTTAATTTGAACCGTTTTATAGCAATTTATATCCGTTTAGTGCGATTTTGAGGAATTTCTTTGTTGTGCACTCTGAAACTTTGGACACGTTTTGGGGTCCCGTTCGATCGTTAGTGGATATTTCGAAGGACAGAGGACATCTATCGACCAAAAGACGTTTATAACATAGAAAGGATACATTGCCCAAGAATATGATGGAAGAACATCTCAAAGTAAGCAATATTTAATATGATAAATCGTTGTTCTGTCGAAATATTTTAAACGCATATTTCGCCATTTTGTTTGGTATAGCTTCACTTGGCGAACCCTGTATTGAAAAGTAAGGATAATTTTAAAAATGTAAATCAGTGGTTGCATTAAGAACTAATTTGTCTTTCGATTCCTGTCAACCCTGTATTTTTTAGTCAAGTATATGATTAGCTTTCGATTAAACTAGATCACTCTGAAAGCTGACGTTCCTCATTTTGAGGCTTGAGTTGTGACTATTTCCATTGTATAACCACGGTTTTGTATGGCTAAATATGCACCTTTTCGAACAAACTGTATATGTATGTTGTAAAATGATGTTACAGGAGTGTCATCGGAAGAATTCTGAGAAGGTTAGTGAAAAAATTAATATATTTTGGCGGTGATTACGTTATAGCGCTCTTTGGCTGGAATCGATGCTCTGGTAACGTTTGCACATGTGGTATGCTAACTTATCGATTTATTGTGTTTTCGCTGAAAAACGCTTAGAAAATCTGAAATATGGTCTGAAATCACAAGAACTGGGTCTTTCCATTGCTATGCTTTGTCTATTTTTATGAAATGTTTTATGATGAGTAAATTGGTCATACACGTTGCTCTATCTAGTAATTCTAGTCGATTTGTGATGGTCGGTGCAATTGTAAACTGTGATTTCTACCTGAAATATGCACTTTTTTCTAACAAAAACTATCCTATACCATGAATATGTTATCAGACTGTCATCTGATGTTTTTTTTTATAGGTTATTGGCTATCAATATCTTAGTTGAGCCGAATTGGTGATAGCACCTGAAGGAGTAAGAAACTGATGGAGTTAGAATAGTGGTGTATTTTGCTAACGTGTTTAGCTAATAGATTTACATATTTTGTCTTCCCTGTAAAACATTTTAAAAATCTGAAATGGTGGCTTTATTCACAAGATCTGTATCTTTCATCTGGTGTCTTGGACTTGTGATTTAATGATATTTAGATGCTACTATCTACTTGTGAAGCTATGCTAGCTATGCTAATCAGTGTGTGGGGGGGGTGGGGGGTGATCCCGGACCCGGGGTAGAGGCTCGTGAAAGGTTAAACAGATAACAAAAAATTGCCTTTTCATAAAGAGAGTGGGCTCTGAATCAATACTCATATAAAAGAGTAGTTAGTGTCTTCTCAGCACATAGAGGTACGTGCCATATTTCAGCCTCAGGCGTCTGGTGGCTGATGAAGAAGGATTGAAGGCCTCCACATTTTATTTATGTCCTTCTCATCCGTGAAGGGCATCTGGGCACACAGACAAAGGTCTACGAGAGGACAGCATTCAGTCTATGACAATAATGACAAAATATACTGAACAATGATATAAACACAACATGTAAAGTGTATTCCATATGCACACATTTGTTGACATACCTGTTAGTAAGCATTTCTCCTTTGCCAAGATAATCCATCCACCTGACAGGTGTGGCATATCAAGAAGCTGATTAAACATTATATATGCATAGTCACTTTACAAATTACCTCGACTAACCTGTACCCCCGCACATTGACTCGGTACCGGTACCCCCTGTAT
>NW_027256758.1:0-2312 GCF_045679555.1 Salvelinus alpinus
TAAATCGTGTTTAATGCACTCTGTTAGTGAATTTTTTTGCAGTACTGCTTAAACTAGAGGATAGGAACCAATTTCAGCGAGTTTCAAGCATGAAATTGAAAAAAAACACTTTTCCTTAACCTTTTGTCAATAGGGGGAGCTGTTAGCATTATTTTTTTTTTACATTTCCAAATTAAACTGCCTCGTACTCAATTCTTGATCGTACAATATGCATATTATTGTTATTATTGGATAGAAAACAGTCTATAGTTTCTATAGGAGTTGAAATTTTGTCTCTGAGTGGTACAGAACAATTTCTACAGCACTTTTCATGACAGGGTTCAGATTTCAGAAATTTTTACCTCTGATCTGGGGTCTGTTTATAAGGCCACAGTGAATGCTATGAAGAAACCGACACTACCTACGTCTTCCTCTGGGTGTCTGTACGTCATCACGTTTTCAATGAAGTCTATGGGACGTTCACAGCCATTATAAATGACAAAAATGTACAGAGACCCCTCTTTCTCAACGTGCGCCTCAAGCGTGAAGGCCATCGGACCTGCCTCGTTCCAAATCGTTTTCTAACCAGCAGTATTTCTCCGGTCATGTTTTCAGTCGTTATAGTTGTTAAAAACATCATAATGTAGTGAATTTTAACCGTTTTATATCAATTTATATCCGTTTAGTGCGATTTTGAGGAATTTCTTTGTCGTGCACTCTGAAAGTTTGGACACGCTTTAGGGTGTCGGTCGTTGGTGATGGACATTTCGAAGGACAGAGGACATCTATCGACCAAAAGACGTTTATAACATAGAAAGGATACATTGCCCAAGAATATGATGGAAGATCAGCTCAAAGTAAGCAATATTTAATATGATAAACCGTGTTTCTGTCGAAATATTTTAAACGCATACATCGCCATTTTGTTTGGTATAGCTTCACTTGGCCAACCCTGTATTGAAAAGTAAGGATAATTTTAAAAATGTAAATCAGCGGTTGCATTAAGAACTAATTTGTCTTTCGATTCCTGTCAACCCTGTATTTTTTAGTCAAGTATATGATTAGCTTTTAATTAAACTAGATCACTCTGATAGATGACGTCAGACATATTGAGGCTTGATTTCCTAGTATTTTCATTGTGTAACCACGGTTTTGTATGGCTAAATATGCACCTTTTCGAACAAACTGTATATGTATGTTGTAAAATGATGTTACAGGAGTGTCATCGGAAGAATTCTGAGAAGGTTAGTGAAAAAATTAATATCTTTTGGCGGTGGTTACGTTATAGCGCTCTTTGGCTGGAATCGATGCTCTGGTAACGTTGGAACATGTAGTATGCTAACTTATCGATTTATTGTGTTTTCGCTGAAAAACGCTTAGAAAATCTGAAATATGGTCTGAAATCACAAGAACTGGGTCTTTCCATTGCTATGCTTTGTCTATTTTTATGAAATGTTTTATGATGAGTAAATTGGTCATACACGTTGCTCTATCTAGTAATTCTAGTGGATTTGTGATGGTCGGTGCAATTGTAAACTGTGATTTCTACCTGAAATATGCACTTTTTTCTAACAAAAACTATCCTATACCATGAATATGTTATCAGACTGTCATCTGATGGTTTTTTTTATAGGTTATTGGCTATCAATATCTTAGTTGAGCCGAATTGGTGATAGCACCTGAAGGAGTAAGAAACTGATGGAGTTAGAATAGTGGTGTATTTTGCTAACGTGTTTAGCTAATAGATTTACATATTTTGTCTTCCCTGTAAAACATTTTAAAAATCTGAAATGGTGGCTTTATTCACAAGATCTGTATCTTTCATCTGGTGTCTTGGACTTGTGATTTAATGATATTTAGATGCTACTATCTACTTCTGAAGCTATGCTATCTATGCTAATCAGTGTGTGGGGGGTGGGGGGTGCTCCCGGATCCGGGTTTCTGAGGCAGTAAAAGTTAAACAAGCTCTAAATCGTGTTTAATGCACTCTGTTAGTGAAATTTTTTGCAGTACTGCTTAAACTAGAGGATAGGAACCAATTTCAGCGAGTTTCAAGCATGAAATTGAAAAAAAACACTTTTCCTTAAACAAGCTCTAAATCGTGTTTAATGCACTCTGTTAGTGAAATTTTTTGCAGTACTGCTTAAACTAGAGGATAGGAACCAATTTCAGCGAGTTTCAAGCATGAAATTGAAAAAAAACACTTTTCCTTAAACAAGCTCTAAATCGTGTTTAATGCACTCTGTTAGTGAATTTTTTTGCAGTACTGCTTAAACTAGAGGATAGGAACCAATTTCAGCGAGTTTCAAGCATGAAATTGAAAAAAAACACTT
>NW_027256759.1:0-2283 GCF_045679555.1 Salvelinus alpinus
GCCTGCCTGCCTGCCTGCCTGCCTGCCTGCCTGCCTGCCTGCCTGCCTGCCTGCCTGCCTGCCTGCCTGCCTGCCTGCCTGCCTGCCTGCCTGCCTGCCTGCCTGCCTGCCTGCCTGCCTGCCTGCCTGCCTGCCTGCCTGCCTGCCTGCCTGCCTGCCTGCCTGCCTGCCTGCCTGCCTGCCTGCCTGCCTGCCTGCCTGCCTGCCTGCCTGCCTGCCTGCCTGCCTGCCTGCCTGCCCTGCCTGCCTGCCTGCCTGCCTGCCTGCCTGCCTGCCTGCCTGCCTGCCTGCCTGCCTGCCTGCCTGCCTGCCTGCCTGCCTGCCTGCCTGCCTGCCTGCCTGCCTGCCTGCCTGCCTGCCTGCCTGCCTGCCTGCCTGCCTGCCTGCCTGCCTGCCTGCCTGCCTGCCTGCCTGCCTGCCTGCCTGCCTGCCTGCCTGCCCTGCCTGCCTGCCTGCCTGCCTGCCTGCCTGCCTGCCTGCCTGCCTGCCTGCCTGCCTGCCTGCCTGCCTGCCTGCCTGCCTGCCTGCCTGCCTGCCTGCCTGCCTGCCTGCCTGCCTGCCTGCCTGCCTGCCTGCCTGCCTGCCTGCCCTGCCTGCCTGCCTGCCTGCCTGCCTGCCTGCCTGCCTGCCTGCCTGCCTGCCTGCCTGCCTGCCTGCCTGCCTGCCTGCCTGCCTGCCTGCCTGCCTGCCTGCCCTGCCTGCCTGCCTGCCTGCCTGCCTGCCTGCCTGCCTGCCTGCCTGCCTGCCTGCCTGCCTGCCTGCCTGCCTGCCTGCCTGCCTGCCTGCCTGCCTGCCTGCCTGCCTGCCTGCCTGCCTGCCTGCCTGCCTGCCCCTGCCTGCCTGCCTGCCTGCCTGCCTGCCTGCCTGCCTGCCTGCCTGCCTGCCCTGCCTGCCTGCCCTGCCTGCCTGCCTGCCTGCCTGCCTGCCCTGCCTGCCTGCCTGCCTGCCTGCCTGCCTGCCTGCCCTGCCTGCCTGCCTGCCTGCCTGCCTGCCTGCCTGCCTGCCTGCCTGCCTGCCTGCCTGCCTGCCTGCCTGCCTGCCTGCCTGCCTGCCTGCCTGCCTGCCTGCCTGCCTGCCTGCCTGCCTGCCTGCCTGCCTGCCTGCCTGCCTGCCTGCCTGCCTGCCTGCCTGCCTGCCTGCCTGCCTGCCTGCCTGCCTGCCTGCCTGCCTGCCTGCCTGCCTGCCTGCCTGCCTGCCTGCCTGCCTGCCTGCCTGCCTGCCTGCCTGCCTGCCTGCCTGCCTGCCTGCCTGCCTGCCTGCCTGCCTGCCTGCCTGCCTGCCTGCCTGCCTGCCTGCCTGCCTGCCTGCCTGCCTGCCTGCCTGCCTGCCTGCCTGCCTGCCTGCCTGCCTGCCTGCCTGCCTGCCTGCCTGCCTGCCTGCCTGCCTGCCTGCCTGCCTGCCTGCCTGCCTGCCTGCCTTCTGTCTGTGTCTCTCTCTGGGTCTCTCTGTGTCTCTCTGTGTTTCTCTATATGTCTGTCTGTGTCTCTCTCTGTGTCTCTCTGTGTCTGTCTGTGTCTCTCTGTGTCTGTCTGTGTGTCTCTTTCTCTGTCTTTGCAATGTGTCTGTGTATGCTTGTCATAATGTAGTGTTTAAATGGACCATTGGTCTGTGTTTGCATATCTCTTCTGTGCGTTGTGATTGCGAGAGGAGAGAGCAGACACAGCTTTCTGACGCTACGTCCCTGTTCCCTACGTAGTGCCCTACTTTAGACCAGAGCCCTGTTCCCTACGTAGTGCCCTACTTTAGACCAGAGCCTTCTGTGAATAGGGTGCCATTTGGGACGCAGACTGAGAGCTACTGAATCATCTATTTAATTAATATTTTAAATCCGTGTAATATTCTGTTATTAACCTCAATGTAATGGAGTTTTCACGCGTTCTACATAACGATACAGAATAGACTGAACTGCAATATGTTAGCTGCAAACTTCAAATGGAATATATCAACTAATTCAGGATATGACCCATCCATGCGTACATCCATCATCTGTTCATCCATCCCTCCCTCACTCCCTGCCTCCCTCACTCACTCCCTGCCTCCCTCCCCTCCTCCCTTCATTCATCCATTATCTATCCTTTCATCCTTTCATCCATCCATCCATCCTTTCATCCATCCATCCATCCATCCTTTCATCCATCCATCCATCCATCCATCCTTTCATCCATCCATCCATCCTTTCATCCTTCATCCATCCATCCTTTCATCCATCCATCCATCCTTTCATCCTTTCATCCATCAATCCATCCATCCTTTCATCCATCCATCCATCCATCCTTTCATCCA
>NW_027256761.1:0-2263 GCF_045679555.1 Salvelinus alpinus
TTCAATTTCATGCTTGAAACTCGCTGAAATTGGTTCCTATCCTCTAGTTTAAGCAGTACTGCAAAAAATTTCACTAACAGAGTGCATTAAACACGATTTAGAGCTTGTTTAAGGAAAAGTGTTTTTTTTCAATTTCATGCTTGAAACTCGCTGAAATTGGTTCCTATCCTCTAGTTTAACTTTTACTGCCTCAGAAACCCGGATCCGGGAGCACCCCCCACCCCCCACACACTGATTAGCATAGATAGCATAGCTTCAGAAGTAGATAGTAGCATCTAAATATCATTAAATCACAAGTCCAAGACACCAGATGAAAGATACAGATCTTGTGAATAAAGCCACCATTTCAGATTTTTAAAATGTTTTACAGGGAAGACAAAATATGTAAATCTATTAGCTAAACACGTTAGCAAAATACACCACTATTCTAACTCCATCAGTTTCTTACTCCTTCAGGTGCTATCACCAATTCGGCTCAACTAAGATATTGATAGCCAATAACCTATAAAAAAAACCATCAGATGACAGTCTGATAACATATTCATGGTATAGGATAGTTTTTGTTAGAAAAAAGTGCATATTTCAGGTAGAAATCACAGTTTACAATTGCACCGACCATCACAAATCCACTAGAATTACTAGATAGAGCAACGTGTATGACCAATTTACTCATCATAAAACATTTCATAAGAATAGACAAAGCATAGCAATGGAAAGACCCAGATCTTGTGATTCCAGACAATATTTCAGATTTTCTAAGCGTTTTACAGCGAAAACACAATAAATCGATAAGTTAGCATACTACATGTGAAAACGTTACCAGAGCATCGATTCCAGCCAAAGAGCGCTATAACGTAATCACCGCCAAAAGATATTAATTTTTTCACTAACCTTCTCAGAATTCTTCCGATGACACTCCTGTAACATCATTTTACAACATACATATACAGTTTGTTCGAAAAGGTGCATATTTAGCCATACAAAACCGTGGTTACACAATGAAAATACTAGGAAATCAAGCCTCAATATGTCTGACGTCATCTATCAGAGTGATCTAGTTTAATTAAAAGCTAATCATATACTTGACTAAAAAATACAGGGTTGACAGGAATCGAAAGACAAATTAGTTCTTAATGCAACCGCTGATTTACATTTTTAAAATTATCCTTACTTTTCAATACAGGGTTGGCCAAGTGAAGCTATACAAAACAAAATGGCGAAAAATGCGTTTAAAATATTTCGACAGAAACACGGTTTATCATATTAAATATTGCTTACTTTGAGCTGATCTTCCATCATATTCTTGGGCAATGTATCCTTTCTATGTTATAAACGTCTTTTGGTCGATAGATGTCCTCTGTCCTTCGAAATGTCCACTAACAACGACCGAGACCGCGAAACGTTCCCAAAGCTAGAAAGTGCACGACAAATAAATTCCTCAGAATCGCACTAAACGGATATAAATTGCTATAAAACGTTTCAAATTAACTACATTATGATGTTTTTAACAACTATAACGACTGAAAACATGACCGGAGAAATATAGCTGGTTAGAAAACGATTTGGAACGAGACAGGTCCGATGGCCTTCACGCTTGAGGCGCACGTTGAGAAAGAGGGGTCTCTGTACATTTTTGTCATTTATAATGGCTGTGAACGTCCCATCGAGTTCATTGAAAACGTGATGACGTACAGACACCCAGAGGAAGACGTAGGTAGTGTCGGTTTCTTCATAGCATTCACTGTGGCCTTATAAACAGACCCCAGATCAGAGGTAAAAATTTCTGAAATCTGAACCCTGTCATGAAAAGTGCTGTAAAAATTGTTCTGTACCACTCAGAGACAAAATTTCAACTCCTATAGAAACTATAGACTGTTTTCTATCCAATAATAACAATAATATGCATATTGTACGATCAAGAATTGAGTACGAGGCAGTTTAATTTGGAAATGTAAAAAAAAAAATAATGCTAACAGCTCCCCCTATTGACAAAAGGTTAAACACGATTTAGAGCTTGTTTAAGGAAAAGTGTTTTTTTTCAATTTCATGCTTGAAACTCGCTGAAATTGGTTCCTATCCTCTAGTTTAAGCAGTACTGCAAAAAATTTCACTAACAGAGTGCATTAAACACGATTTAGAGCTTGTTTAAGGAAAAGTGTTTTTTTTCAATTTCATGCTTGAAACTCGCTGAAATTGGTTCCTATCCTCTAGTTTAAGCAGTACTGCAAAAAATTTCACTAACAGAGTGCATTAAACACGATTT
>NW_027256762.1:0-2260 GCF_045679555.1 Salvelinus alpinus
TTCGATTTGGGTTACCAGATGCCCTCTATTCGATTTGGGTTACCAGATGCCCTCTATTCGATTTGGGTTACCAGATGCCCTCTGTTCGATTTGGGTTACCAGATGCCCTCTATTCGATTTGGGTTACCAGATGCCCTCTATTCGATTTGGGTTACCAGATGCCCTCTATTCGATTTGGGTTACCAGATGCCCTATGTTCGATTTGGGTTACCAGATGCCCTCTATTCGATTTGGGTTACCAGATGCCCTCTATTCGATTTGGGTTACCAGATGCCCTCTGTTCGATTTGGGTTACCAGATGCCCTCTATTCGATTTGGGTTACCAGATGCCCTCTATTCGATTTGGGTTACCAGATGCCCTCTATTCGATTTGGGTTACCAGATGCCCTATGTTCGATTTGGGTTACCAGATGCCCTATGTTAAATTTGGGTTACCAGATGCCCTCTATTCGATTTGGGTTACCAGGTGCCCGCGGTCCGTTTTGGGTTACCAGGTGCACGCGGTCCGTAACAGCGGGACTATGGTCTTTAATGCCCGAGGAGGGGTGCTTAAGTGTGGGTGCCCTGGTTCGCCTGGTGTGCAAGGTTGTGGGGGTGTCCCCGGCTGTAAGTCATGCCCAGAGAGAGGGGTGTTGACCCGGGCCAGTGAGTGAAGGCCTATTGGCCTGGAGGTCCGTAGTTCCACTGTCCTTATGGGGGGCAGAGTGGCCTTTTTTTTGGCCCGTTTTCCGATCACCATTTCCCGCAAGAATTTTCAGCTATTTTTCGGCATTTCGGCATTTCGGCATTTAGGTATATAGGTATTTAGGTATTTAGGTATATAGGTATTTCGGCATCAATGACGACCTTGTTAGGGTTAGGGTAAGGAAAAAACATAGCCGATTTTCTGAAGAGTTCAACATAGAATATTTTCAGACATTTTTTTAAAAGTTCCATAAATCACTCAGGCCGGCCCCCACCGACTTGGGCCCGTAGTATGGTGCTCCCACAGTGGGCACTGGTGAATGTAGGCCATTTAAAGTCATTTTAAGCCGTTTTAAAAATATGCACCTGGTAACCCAAAAGAGGGCACTTAGAAAATATTCGAGAGGAAAGGACATAGCCGATTTTCTGAAGAGTTCAACATAGAATATTTTCAGAGCTTTTTTTGGAAAGCTCTATAAATCACTCAGGCCGGCCCCCACCGACTTGGGCCCGTAGTATGGTGCTCCCATAGCGGGCATTGAGGTGTGTAGCCCATTTAAAGGCATTTAAATTCGATTTGAATAAATGCACCTGGTAACCTAAAAGTGGGCACTTAGAAAATATTCGAGAGGAAAAAACATAGCCGATTTTCTGAAGAGTTCAACATAGAATATTTTCAGAGCTTTTTTTTGAAAGCTCTATAAATCACTCAGACCGGCCCCCACTGACTTGGGCCCATAGTATGGTGCTCCCAAGTCGGGCATTGAGGTGAGTAGCCCATCTAAATGAATTTAAATTCGTTATAAATATATGCACCTGGTAACCCATAAGTAAAAACATAAGGTGATGTCAGTAGGGTAGTCCTTATATATTTTTCTAAAAGCTCCATAAATCCCTTAGGCCGGCCCCCACTGACTTGGGCCCATAGTATGGTGCTCCCAAGTCGGGCATTTAGGTATGTAGCCCATTTAAAAGCATTTACATTCGATTTAAATATATGCACCTGGTAACCTACAAGTGGGCACATAGAATATTTTCGAGAGGAAAGGACATAGCCGATTTTCTGAAGAGTTCAACATAGAATATTTTCTGAGCTTTTTTTTGGAAAGCTCTATAAATCACTCAGACCGGCCCCCACTGACTTGGGCCCATAGTATGGTGCTCCCAAGTCGGGCATTGAGGTGAGTAGCCCATCTAAATGAATTTAAATTCGTTATAAATATATGCACCTGGTAACCCATAAGTAAAAACATAAGGTGATGTCGGTAGGCTGGTCCTATGCACCTGGTAACCCAAAAGAGGGGACATAGCCGTTTTTCTGAAAAGTTCAACATAGAAAGTATTCAGACCTTTTTGTAAAAGCTCCATAAATCCCTCAGGCCGGCCCCCACCGACTTGGCCCCGTAGTATGATGCTCCCATAGCGGGCATTGAGGTGTGTAGCCCATTTAAAATCATTTTAAACCATTATAAAATTGTGGGCCTGGTAACCCAAAAGAGGGCACTTAGCCGTTTTTCTGAGCTGTCCAACATAGAAAATATTCAGACCTTTTTGTAAAAGCTCCATAAATCCCTCA
>NW_027256763.1:0-2250 GCF_045679555.1 Salvelinus alpinus
TCCTGGTCCAACAGGGGCATAGTGTTCTGACTCCTGGTCCAACAGGGGCATAGTGTTCTGACTCCTGGTCCAAGCGGGGCATAGTGTTCTGACTCCTGGTCCAACAGGGGCATAGTGTTCTGACTCCTGGTCCAACAGGGGCATAGTGTTCTGACTCCTGGTCCAACAGGGGCATAGTGTTCTGACTCCTGGTCCAAGCGGGGCATAGTGTTCTGACTCCTGGTCCAAGCGGGGCATAGTGTTCTGACTCCTGGTCCAAGCGGGGCATAGTGTTCTGACTCCTGGTCCAACAGGGGCATAGTGTTCTGACTCCTGGTCCAACAGGGGCATAGTGTTCTGACTCCTGGTCCAAGCGGGGCATAGTGTTCTGACTCCTGGTCCAACAGGGGCATAGTGTTCTGACTCCTGGTCCAAGCGGGGCATAGTTTTCTGACTCCTGGTCCAACAGGGGCATAGTGTTCTGACTCCTGGTCCAACAGGGGCATAGTGTTCTGACTCCTGGTCCAACAGGGGCATAGTGTTCTGACTCCTGGTCCAAGCGGGGCATAGTGTTCTGACTCCTGGTCCAACAGGGGCATAGTGTTCTGACTCCTGGTCCAAGCGGGGCATAGTGTTCTGACTCCTGGTCCAACAGGGGCATAGTGTTCTGACTCCTGGTCCAACAGGGGCATAGTGTTCTGACTCCTGGTCCAACAGGGGCATAGTGTTCTGACTCCTGGTCCAAGCGGGGCATAGTGTTCTGACTCCTGGTCCAACAGGGGCATAGTGTTCTGACTCCTGGTCCAAGCGGGGCATAGTGTTCTGACTCCTGGTCCAACAGGGGCATAGTGTTCTGACTCCTGGTCCAACAGGGGCATAGTGTTCTGACTCCTGGTCCAACAGGAGCAGACTTCAGATCCACCCCTGCTGTAGCACAACTGATTAGACTAATTGTGGTCTTTGTTGAAGACTGGTTATTTGAGTTTAGTGTTGGTGCTGGGTTGTAAATTAACCTGACAGCTTCCAGGATCAAGGTTGGCCACCCCCCCTTCTGTAAGCCAATAACATCTAGTCCAGTTCAGCACAAACTGATTAAAGGTAGCCTAGGATGTCGTTTGGGACAGCTGATCCTGAAACATTTCAATTTTTTGGGGGTGATTTTTAGCAGACGCTCTTGTCCAGAGCAACATGTAGTTAGTGGATTCATCTTAAGATAGCTAGGTGGAACAACCACATGTCATAGTAAGTACATGTTTCCTCAATAAAGTAGCTATCAGCAATGTCAGTGGGGAAACAAATGGTACTACAGATGACTTGCTATTATTATCTCACTAGTTACATAGAAGTTAATAATCCGTCAGAAGATCCAGATGTTGGTAAATGTTGACTATGTTAACCATAATGTAATTCTATGATGTGAACTGTGTTTCCTTGTCCTCTGCAGTAATATAGTGATGAGGGAGCTAGCTCCTCAGTTCCACATCCCCTGGTCCATCCCTACTGAGGCTGAGGACATCCCCATCGTCCCAACCACATCTGGCACCATGTGAGTCTCACACACACAGACTAGTATGTTAGTGCATATGATTGGTAAAATGTTTCCAAGACAAACTTGTAGGCGCAAAAACTTTGAGGTAGACAAATGTACAGCTTTACTGTAGCCACAACATAAAAACCACTGCTGTCTCAAGGATAACTGGCTTCACTGTGAAGTTTCTGCTTATTTAGACATGCCAGTGATGGCATTACCCCGACCTACCATCATTGTTCACTCATATTCCTTTTTACTGTCACATTCCCTCCAATCAGGATGGAGTTACGCTGTGTCATCGCAATAATCCGCCACGGAGACCGAACTCCTAAGCAGAAGATGAAGATGGAAGTGCGGAATCCCATGTGAGTTCTTTGGTAACCCTGTATGTAAAGTCTAGGTGTAATGCCTTAGATGTCATGATTGTCAATGACCCCTTAATTGTGTTTAATATTTTTAATTTAACCTTTATTTAACTATTTTACATCTTTAAATCGTGTCATAATAATCCTGACAAATTACCAGTCATTAAGTTTCATGACATCCACTGTTCCATGACGACTCGGCAGGTAGCCTATTGGCCATTAACCGAATGTCGCTGGTTCGAATCGCAAACAAACTAGATTTCTAAAAATCTGCCGACGTGCCCTTGAGCAAGGCACCTAACCCTAATTGCTCCTGTAAGTCGCTCTGGATAAGAGCATGTGCTAAATAACTAAAATGTAAATATACAAAATAAG
>NW_027256764.1:0-2217 GCF_045679555.1 Salvelinus alpinus
GTTTCTGTGCGCATGCGTGCGGGGCGCGCGCATGTCTACACTTTGTGGAGCCGTTAGCTTATGAGGCTAATGATATAACCTTCTTCTGGTAGAAAAGGAAAGGCTTCCCCCAAAACCTTCTCAATTAAAAGTTAACTGCAAAGTAGCCTGGCAGAATTATATCATGATTATTTGCATCAATCCAGTGGCCATTTGTTTTGCAAACTCCGCAATCACACGAGCGCTACAGCAACACCGCTTAACCAAACTAAGGTCTCTTCCTGGCGCACACAGGCAAAACATTGAAGGGATTTTACAGGGCCCTAACGGACTACAGACATTGACAGTCTCCTTGCCTAAAAACAAATGCTGAATGTACTGCCTACATTTTGAGGGAAACGCACTGTCCCATTATTTGATTTGAACAGGACAGGGCAGGGCAGGGCAGGGAAGCACTAACAAACTGCATTTAGTCCTATAAAAGAGATGATATTATTAGGGCGATAAATAAAAGGCAGTTGCTCCACGCATGACACAAGAGAACCCTCTACTGGAGCAAAAAGCTTACAGCACCTGGTATTCCCAGGCGGTCTCCCATCCAAGTACTAACCAGGCCCGACCCTGCTTAGCTTCCGAGATCGGACGAGATCGGGCGTATTCAGGCTGGTATGGCCGTAAGCGAAGGGCAAACTCTTGGTACACTATATAAAGGCAATGTGTCGCTCACTCATCGGGAGACAGAGAAATGTCCACGTTGTGACTCAACACACTGAAAAAGCTCAAACCTTGCTTACATTTCCAGGCCATATATTTCACTCTTGGGGGGTGGGTGGGGGGCATATCCTATGTTGACACTTATGACAACTTCATGGACTAGGGCCCTATAAAATACGGCACGGAATCACGGAATCCAGACATTCAAACAGAAATTCAACATTATTCAAAAATGTTTTGAACTAAGGAGGAAGTCAACTAAATCCCTTCAACTTGTTAGAAAATACATTCATTTGCCCAAGTGAATCATAAGACATGAACAAAATGCATCAGTGATTCGTATTTCCACGCAACTTTCAGAAACGGCACAGGACTGCCCAGTTTCTGTGCGCATGCGTGCGGGGCGCGCGCATGTCTACACTTTGTGGAGCCGTTAGCTTATGAGGCTAATGATATAACCTTCTTCTGGTAGAAAAGGAAAGGCTTCCCCCAAAACCTTCTCAATTAAAAGTTAACTGCAAAGTAGCCTGGCAGAATTATATCATGATTATTTGCATCAATCCAGTGGCCATTTGTTTTGCAAACTCCGCAATCACACGAGCGCTACAGCAACACCGCTTAACCAAACTAAGGTCTCTTCCTGGCGCACACAGGCAAAACATTGAAGGGATTTTACAGGGCCCTAACGGACTACAGACATTGACAGTCTCCTTGCCTAAAAACAAATGCTGAATGTACTGCCTACATTTTGAGGGAAACGCACTGTCCCATTATTTGATTTGAACAGGACAGGGCAGGGCAGGGCAGGGAAGCACTAACAAACTGCATTTAGTCCTATAAAAGAGATGATATTATTAGGGCGATAAATAAAAGGCAGTTGCTCCACGCATGACACAAGAGAACCCTCTACTGGAGCAAAAAGCTTACAGCACCTGGTATTCCCAGGCGGTCTCCCATCCAAGTACTAACCAGGCCCGACCCTGCTTAGCTTCCGAGATCGGACGAGATCGGGCGTATTCAGGCTGGTATGGCCGTAAGCGAAGGGCAAACTCTTGGTACACTATATAAAGGCAATGTGTCGCTCACTCATCGGGAGACAGAGAAATGTCCACGTTGTGACTCAACACACTGAAAAAGCTCAAACCTTGCTTACATTTCCAGGCCATATATTTCACTCTTGGGGGGTGGGTGGGGGGCATATCCTATGTTGACACTTATGACAACTTCATGGACTAGGGCCCTATAAAATACGGCACGGAATCACGGAATCCAGACATTCAAACAGAAATTCAACATTATTCAAAAATGTTTTGAACTAAGGAGGAAGTCAACTAAATCCCTTCAACTTGTTAGAAAATACATTCATTTGCCCAAGTGAATCATAAGACATGAACAAAATGCATCAGTGATTCGTATTTCCACGCAACTTTCAGAAACGGCACAGGACTGCCCAGTTTCTGTGCGCATGCGTGCGGGGCGCGCGCATGTCTACACTTTGTGGAGCCGTTAGCTTATGAGGCTAAT